>NC_055962.1:10810406-10900406 GCF_018492685.1 Alosa sapidissima
CTATCCATAGTAATATGAGCTTCTGATCTTGCTCTTCAGATAACTGTCGCTGGTCTGCGACAGGCTCGCGACTGAGTGAATGTGTCAGCTGATGGACACATTTCAATGTTTTCCGCGTTCTCTTGACATCTGTCTGATTTATAAACCGTCTGTTTGAATCAAAAACCGTCTGGTTAGTGAGTGTTTAGTTTAGAGAGAGTGAGTGAGTGAGTGAGTGTGTGTGTTCATGTTCATGCATAAAGTCATGTGTACATTTGTACATGAAAAGGTGTGCATGTCATGTTTGTGTGTATACATCCATACTGTATGTTCATGCATTAGGCCATAAGGCCATACATACACAAATGTACATTAACTACTAATGTATATTCTGTCAGATTTCCTCGATATGAAAGCCATTTCATGAATAAATGATGGCGCTTGCTGATACCAACAGGTCTTTAAGATGAGGTCAACCTATAGGCCCGCATTAAACGCATGGAGAGAACGGCTTCCTCTTTGTTTGGGCAGTTAGAAATGGCGGGTAGTGACATGGACATGAACCCCGGGAGAGTGTGCCCTGCTAAGGTCATAAGGTCATAAGGTCAGCAGAGGTGGGGAGGGACTGAGATGTGTCTTGGCGAGTCTCCTTATGTAATAAAAAAGTGGTGTGAATACTTCTAAACTCTGTGTTTTTCCCACTGAAATTCACTCCATCTGTCTACTGTTTCCTGCCTGCAATCATGGATGAAAAACATTGTTTTTTAAGTCGAAATTTAAATCTGCCTTCCCCGAAGGCCTTAATATTAGATAATAAACATATCAAATCTTTTCCAGACGTTCATCTGAAATTGGTGAATGAATAAGGAGACAGAAGTTATCGGTTGCTCATAAAACCAATTAAGGTTTATGCAATCAGATTTGGTGCATTCACAGCAGGATTACGACGTACTGGACATTCTATTTGCTCTATCGCAAGAAAAGATATATATATCTGTCAAGTCAATGTCAGAGAGAGACAAAGCATAACAAAGTGTATACACCATGATGAGAATCTCTCCTCTGAGGGAAACAAGGGATTTTTTTTATCTCTGTGAGTCTCTCTCTCTCTCTCTCCATTCCTCTCTTCTCCTCTCCTGTAATCACCTCTCTCCTTTGTCTCTACACACAGAAAAAAAAAGGTTCTTAACTGGTTCTTCAAAAGGCTCTATGGTTCTCAGAAGAACCACCACATATTCAAGAACCATTTTCTGCAGTGGATGGTTCTGCACAATTGCTATATGGTTCTTTAGTATAAGGGTTCTTAAAGCATTCCACACACACTGCCCCACCCCTTTTCAACTCCAGCCACAAGTGATTTCAACCGTCACTTTTCTGTCATGCATCTGACTGCATAGTAAGCTGTAGCCTACAAACTCTGCCTGCCATCATCATATCCAAGGTAAGAATTACAGTACTTTTGTGTGCCAATTGAAAACGGAAAAAAATAGAAATATAACTTTTATTTTTTTTCACAAAGCCGTTAGTCATGTTAGAATTAGCTAGCAATTAGCTAGCGAGCTAACATCGCTAACGTTAGCGATGTTAGCTGTAACCTTTTCAGTAACTTACTTCACCATTATGTGGAATATCTGGAATGGTACAGTAGTTAATATCATATCTAGCAATATTCTGTCTGGGATGTCATTATGAATGTAGAGATTCAATGAAATATCAGGTGCAAGTAAGTTAGCTAACTTAGCTAGCACTACATTGAAAGTGACTGTTATCATGCAGGCTAACATAACAGACAGACGCATTTGGGGAATTTCGACTGGGGGGGTAACCTGACCCTAGCCAGATTAATTTCGCTCCGCCTAGCTCCACTCATCCATCTGGAACCGATCCATTGAAGTGTTGCTTCAGAAGGCTGGGCCTAATCAAAACATGCTTGCATATGATTGAATAAGCCACTTGTCCGTCATCTATTGACGTGCTACTTCAACCACTCACATCGAAGCCAACCCGTGACGCTAATAACAGTGTCACAGTCGCTTCTACGCTATGTCACATCTATGAAACTCCCGCCCTGCGTCCTGATTGGCTGAACCATAAAGTCGGTTGCAGAAATCACTCTCAATGGAAGAGGTCTCAGATGGATGTGAGTGAAGCTAGGCGGAGCTATAGCGGAACGAAATTCATCTGGCTAGGGTCAGGTTAGGGGGGGGGGGGATCACCACAATATCATGTGGACAAGTAGCAGCTGCTAAAGGGATGTTTCTGAAAGGTAGTGTTAGGCTACATAGCCCTTATTTGCCCCTTGTTTGAAGTATACAAACACACACATACACGTAGAATCGCATATAACATTATAATATGTAAGCATGTATTTGTGCCTGTAACTGTGTTAAGTTTATCCCCTCTTTTCATGTGTCTGTTTGTTGTTATGACTGTATAATGGGCTCCAACTGTCCACGTCAAAGTTGGTCTGTCCTGATGGTACATGCTACTTGATGATGTCTGGTAGCCATCGCTGCTGCCTTCAATGTGGTGTAAGTGTTTGTGTTTTGAATGTATTGTATTGTATTTTTTTGTTACATGGTGAGAGCTATGGAGTATGATATTGTGCATGCTCTAATTTGTTTGACACATGTGCTATGTAATGCAAATACAGAAACTAATCATGATTATTGCAGCTACTTAAAATAGTCTTGAATGAATTTTGCGATTTAGCCATTTGTTTACCATTGTGTTGGTGGTAATGTGAGCAGTGTTCTAAATATCTGCCAAGCTGATCATTATTTCAAGTAATGATCATTGACTGATCTTTATTTTAATAACTGTACAGCAACTCAAGTTATTGTACAGCATGCATCATTTTTATTTAATCCTATCTCTTATTGACATAGCCCTTACAAATAAACTGATATAAAGAATTAACATAGTTGGTGATGGTGGCAGGGTGCCTTCAAAAGGTAATTACAATTTCTGTTTGTACACCTAATTAACTTACCTTACTTAATTTTTTAATGCTATGATTTTGATCTTAATCATCAAATAACAAAATGTATGGTAATTGCTGTTTTATTTTTTTATGTGCCATCCAGCAGTCCCAGCCTGGAGCCAGAGGCTGGTACTGCACGTCAGATGGGGGAGGATCTATGTTAGGCATCAGAAAGGTGGTGTATGAGCCATATTTATTTTGTATTATTTTATTTAATTTTGCTCGGTGCCACTAGGGGGCTGTATGTGCTTTGTGGCTTAGCCGACCTCGGGTCAGCCCAGGTAGGCCATTTAACCTACAGGAAACCCAGACACAGGACTGTGCCTTTGTGCCTATGTGCCTAGTTTTTGTGGTGAGCAATTCGGTTTGTTATTTTGGTTACATGTATTATGAGTCAAAGTTATTGCCGCTGTATGATATGGAAGTAAAATAAACCTGCGAGATAATAGGAACAATTACTGAACACTCCGTTTTTGCTATGTTCGAGCGCACTGGGCGCACGTTTAAACTTAATCCGCTGTATTAGCAACCTGTATTAGCAACCAGTACTAGACATCGAGAGGACGTGGACCTGTTACATTGTGGATTTAACATGGTTCGTTTGGAAACCACGGATGTGAGGTGGGCAAATGTTTGCAGTTGCCGATTGTTGATTGAAGCTGCACCAGAGTGAGCTACAGGACCAGGAATACCAGCATCATCGCACCGGGACAACATTCATCAAAGCCGGCCAACGCTCGATTGGGGTATGTGGTGATCAGCGCTGATATTATGGGTTTATTGCCTGCTGATGAAGCAAGCAAACATGAAATATGGTACCAGGCTAAAATGTTGAATATCAATGAGTTTATTGTGGGTACAAGTCAATAGTTGTATGACATTAAAGGTTGTCCAGCTACCAAAGTGGGTGATGATCATGATGATGATTTGCCAGGTCAAACTGAAACTCAAACTGAACAAACTCAAACTGTGCAAAGTGAAAATGTAATTGGACCAACAGAAAAACACACGGTTGTTGACAACACTTTAAAGGAGCATGAAAGGGATGGTCCTCAAACTGTTGATGTCAATGCTGGGAATGGAAATGAGGCTGATGCCTGCAATGGAATTGGAGTTGCTGGTGGAAAGGATGAGGAAGAGGAAGATCAGATTCAAACCCATGACAGCATTTCAAATGTGCAGTCAAGGCACCATGGCTCAAGTAGCAGATCCTCAAGTGGCAGATCCTCCACTTCTTCAGCCAGACGCAGGGCGAAGGCGGAACAGGCCGCCTTCGAGCTGCCGCTTTAAAGGATAAGCATGCATTGGAGGAGCAGGAGCTCATCTTGAGGAGAAAAAGGGAGCAGCTTGAGCTGGACACTGAGATAGCTGCCACTTCTGCTAAGCTAGCAGTGTTACAGGTCGGTAGCAGCGTCCATTCAAGGCAATCTAATGGAATGGCTTCCTACATCAGGAAAGGGGCTAGATCTAAGCTCCCGCGCACCCCTCTCAATCCACAGGCCTCAATATTTGTGTCTCGGTCCTCACAGCGACATGCATCTCTACCACTGCAAAGTAATGCATCTCTACCACTACAAAGCAATGCTTCACCATTAGCCACGCCAACTATCATGCCAAAGCCAACCGTCATTCAAGGCTCTCAACCCCCTCAGTTACAATCAAAGACAACCTTCAGTCAAGGCTTTCAACCCACTCTAGGCCAACAAGTGTTTCAACCCCTGCAAGGCCAAAATCAGACAGCAGGTCTCTACAATCTGCTGCAACAACAGAATGACATAACAACTCTCCTTGTTCAAATGCAAACCTCGCAACTGCTGCCACGCCGAGATATTCCAATGTATGATGGAGATCCTCTAAGGTTCAACACATTTATAAAGGCGTTTGAGAACTGCGTGGAAGCAAAGACCAGCTATAAAGGAGACTGTTTGTACTATCTTGAGCAATTTACTAGGGGGCAGCCAAGAGATATTGTGCGCAGCTTCCTTCATATGACTGCAGATAAAGGATTTGCTGGTGCTAAAAAATTGCTCAAGGAGCACTTTGGAAATGAGTTTAAGATAACAGCGGCCTACATGGAGAAGGTCACAGGATGGCCAAGTATCAAAGCTGTGGACCCCAAAGCGCTCCAAGCTTATGGACTTTTCCTCCGTGAGTGTTCTAACGCTATGGATGATCTTTAGTACTTGGAGGAACTTAACATGCCAGCAAACATAAAGATTCTGAGTCAGAAGCTTCCGTATAAACTCAGAGACAAATGGAGAGCAAAGACATGTGAGATACTGGAGAAAACTGGTCGAAGAGCACGATTCTCAGACATTGTGAAGTACATCGAGCGCCAGGTCAGAATCACTTCAGATCCAGTCTTTGGTGACATACAGGACACTTCACCTGTTATCAAAGGAGCTACAAAAGCAAGCAAGTCACAGGTGAAACAACAGCTGAGAAGAAACAGCTTTGCAACACAGGTGGTCATTGAGGATGGATGCAAAGCAGATGCTCACAAGAATGAGGATGGATGCAGCAAACCAGATGGTAACAAGAAGGAAAAAGCTCAGAACAAAGTGACATCCTTTACCAAGACTGATTCTATTTCCTGCCTGTATTGTGCTGCTGGTAATCATGTTTTGGAACAATGTTTTAAACTGGGAAGAAAGACACACAGGAAGAAACTGGACTATCTAAAGGAGAAAGGTCTGTGTTTCAGTTGCTTGTGCACAGGACACTTGAGCAAGAATTGCGACAGGCGCATAATATGCAACAAGTGTAACCGAACGCATCCCAGTGTTTTGCACATAGAGAAGGAAAGGGTTACTCAGAAAGATCAGAAGGATGGTGAGCAGAAAAATACTGAGAAGTCAAATACTTCTGACAGCTGTACAACATCCTCCGCTTGTGGTCTTACAGGGGCTGGCCACTGCAATGGAATTCTTCCCATTTTGCCTGTTAAGGTGAAGTGCTCAGAGGGAAACAAAGTTATTGAAACCTATGCTTTTCTGGGGCGAACCGGGGGGTGGGACAACCGGGGGCGAACGGGGGGAGGAAGGAGGAAAAGAGAGAGATGTGTGTACCCAGAAAGAGATGCCTGTCTCTACAGCCAACATAATTAGCGAAAGGGAGCTGAGAAAATGGCCTTATTTAGAGGATGTTAAGATTCCCCACATAAATGCTGATGTTGACCTGTTAATTGGCACAAACGCCTCCAAGTTGATGGAGCCCTGGGAGGTTTAACAGTCGTGAAGGTGAAGATGGACCCTACGCGATCAGAACCCTACTGGGGTGGGTAATAAATGGTCCGTTACGGGGAAGTAGTGACTGTGGAAGTGACCACCCTTTCGTTTATGCCAACAGAATTGCCATTGACAGAATTGAAGAACTAGCCAGTACAACTATGACTTCAATGAGCGAGCTTCTGCAGAACAGGAAGAAATGTCAAGGGAAGAAAAGAAGTTTGTGGAGATAATGGAAAGATCTGTTCAGCTTCAGAATGGACACTACATGTTTCAAATGCCTTTCAAAGGGAAAGATGTTTCGATGCCGAACAACCTCGGTGTTGCCATGCAACGTGTTCGTGGTCTGAAAAGGAGACTTCAGAAAGACGCAAGCTTTCATGAAGAGTACAACAACTTTCTTGCTGATGTCATTAGCAATGGCTATGCCGAAGAAGTACCGCAGCATCAGTTGGAGACGCCAACAGGAAAGGTGTGGTATATCCCGCACCACGGCGTGTACCATCCACGGAAGGGAAAGCTACGAGTGGTGTTTGACTGTGGAGCAGAGTACAAAGGGGTCTCGCTCAACAGTCAACTCTTGCAAGGACCGAACCTCACCAGCTCATTAGTTGGAGTTCTTATGAGGTTCAGACAGGAACAAGTGGCCAATATGGCAGACATAAAGGCTATGTTCCACCAGGTTAAAGTGGCAGAGGAACACCGGGACTACTTAAGATTCTCATGGTGGCCTCAAGGTAACCTGGAACAAGATCTTGTAGAGCATCGCATGACTGTCCATTTATTTGGAGCGGTTTCATCACCCAGTGTTGCCTGCCTTGCTCTTAGAAAGACCGCTGAAGACAATCAGGCCAACTTTTCAACAGAAGTGATTGAAACTGTCAACCGAAACTTCTATATGGATGACTTACTGAAGAGTCTGCCCTCTGAAGTGGATGCAGTCACCATGGTTAAGAACCTTACAACCATTTGCGGCAGAGGAGGGTTCACCCTCACTCAATGTATCAATAACAGTCAAGAAGTGCTTCAAAGCCTCCCAGAGGATATCAAATCCAAGAACCTGCATGAGCTTGATCTGGACAGGGATAAGCTGCCATTGGACAGAGCTTTGGGTTTGCAGTGGTGTATCGAGACGGACACTTTCAAATTCAAGCTGAAAGTCAAGGAGAAGCCGCCAACCAAGCGAGGCATGCTATCCATCATCAATTCCGTCTACGATCCATTGGGATTCCTGGCACCTCTAATACTCCCTGCCAAGCTGTTGTTGCAGGAGTTATGCAGGACAAAGTGTGATTGGGACAATCCAATACCTCCAGCTTTCCAGCAGAAGTGGAACAAATGGCTGACAGATCTTGAGAATGTGGCATATTTCAAGATCCACAGATGTGTGAAGCCGAAAGGAATGGCAGAACATGGATGAGAGGGTTCATGTTGCTTTCTTATTTGGCAAAGCCCGAGTGGCCCCCCTGAAGCCTGTCACCATTCCCCGTTTGGAGCTCACCGCTGCTGTTGTTGCAGTACGAGTGGACAAGATGCTTCAATCAGAGCTCCAGCTTCCACTGAAGAAGACCTGCTTTTGGACTGACAGCACATCAGTTCTTAAGTACATAAAAAATGAGGACCGAAGATTTCAAACCTTTGTAGCAAACAGGGTAACCACCATCAGGGACAACTCGGAAGTTGAGCAGTGGAGATACGTTCCCACATCCCTGAACCCTGCTGATGATGCTTCATGTGGATTGAAGGCAGAAGATCTTGTGAAGCAAAGATGGATGGAAGGCCCGGAATTCCTACAGGAACCTGAAGAAACATGGCCAACATTTCCTGTGGATACAAGTGTCACTGCCGACGACCCAGAAGTAAAGTCTGACGGTCAATGCAATACTTGTTGACACCAACGCCACATCACAACTGATTACTCATTTCTCTGATTGGCAAAGATTGAAGGTTGCAGTTGCGTGGCTCATTAAGCTGAAAGGAACTCTGCTCAAACTGAGGATGAAAACTGGAAGATCTCTTGGAGGCCGAGACCTCCATAATCGCTTTTTGCCAGCAAGAGAGATTCCCCACTGAATTTGCTGCACTAACCTCTGGCAAGCCACAAGTGCCAAGAAGTAGCAGCGTCCTCAAATTGGATCCGGTTCTAGAAGGAGGACTTCTAAGAGTTGGGGGACGGTTGAATAAGGCAGCAATCCCTGAGGACGTTAAACACCCCCTCATCTTGTCAAAAGACCAACACATCTCCGACCTTATCCTCCATCATGTCCATTTACAGCTTGGGCATGGAGGTAGAAATCATGTTCTTTCTGCTACAAGGAGAAAATACTGGATCACAAGTGGACCTACTGCAGTGAGGAAGATCATATCAAGATGCCTCATCTGTAAGCTCCATGGTAGGAAAACCGCTGAGCAAAAAATGGCAGACCTGCCAGAAGAGCGAGTGGTTCCTGATCTTCCGCCATTCACTAACATTGGCGTAGATTACTTTGGGCCAGTTGACGTGAAAAGAGGGCGTAGCATCGTGAAAAGGTATGGAGTAGTATTTACTTGCATGACAAGCAGGGCCGTGCACCTGGAAGTGGCCTATTCTCTGGACACAGACTCATGCATCAATGCGTTGTGAAGGTTCATCTGTCGAAGAGGACAAGTCTCACACTTGAGATCTGACAATGGCACCAACTTTGTGGGTGCAGAAAAGGAGCTGCGAGAAGCCTTAGCCTCTTTGAATCACGACCGCATTAAAAGAGCCTTGTCCAAGAAGGGAATCAAGTGGAGCTTTAACCCTCCAGCTGGGTCACATCACGGTGGCGCTTGGGAGCGCATGATACGGATGATCAGGAAGATTTTGTGCTCTGTGCTCCGTCAGCAAACCTTGGATGACGAAGGGTTCCATACCGTGCTCTGTGAGGCTGAAGCTATGCTCAACGATTGCCCCATCACAAGGCTGTCAGAGGACCCCAACGACCTTGAGGCGTTGACGCCATACCATCTGCTACTCCTCAAAGGAAAACCAGTTCTCCCACCAGGACTGTTCGACAAAGGGGATATTTACGCAAGGAGAAGGTGGAAACAAACACAGTACATCTCGGATCTCTTTTGGAAGAGGTGGATCCGCGAATACTTACCGCTTTTACAGGAGCGTCAAAAATGGAACCAGGAGAAGAGGAGTTTTGTTCCTGGAGACCTGGTCATGGTTGCGGACTCCACAGAACCACGTGGGTCATGGATGCTAGGAAGCCTGGAAACCTTCCCTGATAAGAGAGGTCTGGTACGTGTGGTTCGTTTGAAGACCAAGACAAACATCATTGAACGACCCATAACCAAAATATGTTTGCTTAATGAAGCTAAAGAATAATTGGTTCTATTGGTAACTATTTTTTTATAGCTCTTTTAAATTTGGGGTAATTGCTCTGGCAGACACAATTAGGGGCTGGAGTGTATGAGCCATATTCATTTTGTATTATTTTATTTAATTTTGCTCGGTGCCACTAGGGGGCTGTATGTGCTTTGTGGCTCAGCCGACCTCGGGTCAGCCCAGGTAGGCCCTGACATTTAAAACGAGACATTGAGAACTTTGAAAAAGCACTGGTAGTTTACTTACAAGACGATTTATGCAGACAGTATCTTCACGAAGTTTAGCGTTTGCAGCCATCTTGAATTTAGTCACGATAAGTCGAGCGACAAGTAAGAATGAACAGGTATGATAAGGGATCAGATTCCAAAAATAATTCAGTGGAAATGCATGGATTCCAGTTTCTTCCAGTAGCAGCAGCAGTAGCAGAATCTGATCCTTTATCATACCTTTTCATTCTTACTCGTCGCTCGACTTATCGTGACTAAATTCAAGATGGCTGCAAACGCTAAACTTCGTGACGATACTGTCTAACAGTGCTTTTTCAAAGTTCTCAATGTCTCATTTTAAATGTCAGGGCCCTCGGAAGTCTACCAATGAAGTGTGGAGATACATTGAGCCTCGTAAATGGTGTAAAACAGTGATTTATTTGCATGGCTAGCCCGATGCCGAAGCACCACCATTGAGCACCGAGATGGGCTATGAGACATACTTTCACACTCTGTATCATGTTTCAACACACTTTAGGTCAATATCACACCTGAATTCTCCTTTAAAGGACATTTCATTCCCTGGCCATGGACTGTTTTAACCACTGAGCTCAAGCAGACGTCTCTGTTCCCACATGGCTAAAACAGACTGGGGAGGAGTTTCTTTCCTCAAGCGGTTCCACAAATGTTAAATGAGTGATTTAAAATATATATGTATTTAGGTTCTTATATTTGTAATGCTTAATAATTTTAAAAATAAATATATAAAACATAAGAGTACAAATATTATATGTTAATATGATAAGTATTGTAAGTTGTAAAGGGGCAGGGATGTAATTGCAAAAGATTTTTCACAGATGATTGTTTTAATGTAAAAAACAAAATAGAAACAAAAGAAAAATGTTTGAATACATGTTGGTGGATGGGGGTTGCAAAAGATTTTTCATAAGTGATTTTGTTTGATTGTAAAAAAAAAATGAAAAAGGTGTTTGAATACATCTAATTTGAAAAAAAAAATAACTTGTTTTTTTCCTCTGTACACAACCCTGCAATATTGAAGAACCACACACTAAAGAACCATTTACATATAAGCAAGAACCATTCTTATCTTAAGAACCATTTTTTCATGGTTCTGTAATGAACCAAATGGGTTTCTAAAGAACCCCTTTAAAAGAGGTTCTCCAAAGAACCTTATTTTCTATAAGTTCTTTGAAGAACCAGAAATGGTGCCTTGAAGAACCCTTTCTTTATGGTTCTTTGAAGAACCTTTGACGGATTCAATAAAATGGTTCTTTAAAGAACCTTAGTTTAAAAGGTTCTTTGTTGAACCAAAAATGGTTCCCCTATGGCATCACTCTAAAGAACCATCTTTGGTTCTGGTTTGCACCTTTTTTTTCTTTGTGTATCTCTTCTCCTCTCCTCTCACTCCCTTCAGATCTGTTTTTAGATTTATTCTCCTCTTTCTCTCTCCCCATCACCTCTCCCCCCCCCCCCCGTCTCTGTCTCTAGACCCCCAGCCCTGGGGAGGATGGGCAAGTAGTTTTTGAAATATGCAGTGGTAGTCTGCATTACAGTCTGTATGCATACATGGTCTGTGTGTTTTTAGCTTAAAGGAGAATTCCGGCGATTTTTCACATAGATCTCTGTTTCTCGAGGTCACCGAGTACTGTCGGTGTAAAGAAAAAAAGAAAACGATCGGTTTTACGTAGCTCGAGTTTCTGCAGCCAACAGCTAGAGCTGCCAGACAGTTACAGTTTTACACTCTGGGGGCATGAACATGGGAACTCATGAACATGGCCCCAGATTGCAACACTGTAGCTGCCTAGTAATTTTTTGTTTGCATCCACAGTACTCAGAAACAGAGATCTATGTGAGAAATCGCCAGAATTCTCCTTTTAACCCTTACAAGCCCGACCGTTCTAATTTCGTTAAACGATGACCAATCATCTAATATCTCAGCTGTCCAATGACTGATTTTATTTCTGAAATCTTCCCCGTAATGCTGACAACATAAGCTTCAATTTGATATGATTGGTTAAGGGGTTTATGGCGCGAAATGTTTTGGATACTTGAAGATGAGTCGTGAAAAAAACTTTCCACTTCAGTCGTACATTTTAACATGGACTGCCAGATGCCACCTGCACTTCGTTGGAGTTTACCTCGACTGGAAACCACACAGCTGGATAAACTGAGGTAATATATATTTTACATCGTTTCTAGTTATGGTTAATCTTAATTTGTAGTCATAAAATCATGTTATTTGACAGTAATATGCTTTCTCATCAGCGTCAACATTATGGCATAGCGGGGGCTAAGTGCATCGTCATGTAACTTTAGCTGCATCACTCTGAACTGCTTGCAGTATTCTCGTTTGCTTTTGATATCAGTTATTTTCATTTGACAATTTCATTTAAAAACCTGTTAGTATATAACCTGTAAGTAAGTTTGTTTTCTAGTACCAATTTGCTTGTTAGGTAAGCATTATATTGGCAAGTCAGTATAGCATACCAAAGCTGAATAAATCAATGGGCGCCGCGTTTCTAAGTTGCGTTCTCTTACATGAAATAAGTTGAGCAATATTTTTACTCCTCTCAATATGTAGTTGTTGAAAACAAGATATGAAATCACGGATTCTGTCAGAAATGTAGTGCTAATTAACTTATTGCCTCTCCTCGGGTTGTTATCTCGCTAGGCAGTTTGTAGTGAACTGTTTTACCTTGCTAACTTCTAAATGACAAACATCAGATGTGCTTGTCTCAACATTTTCTAAGATGGCATGACTTGATATTCTACTCTTCTCAATATGTAGTTTTATAGAAAACATGATGTGAAATCACATATTATGTCAGAAATGTCATTATTGCATTTAAGCAGTTAGTTACTAGGTGAAATGTAATCTGTCTTTATCTTAATACCAGCCAGGCAATCAGATTTAGGGTAGCTAAACCCATGTGTAATAAAATGACTTTTCATACTTCTAAATATTTTTGAGTTACTCAAAATGCTTCAATAGTTTAGGCTACCTCTTCTTGTGTATGTATGTGCACACACGCACACATCTGTAGTTTTGTGATTTTATTTTTTAAATTAATAAATGTATTACATTTGTATGATTTTACTGTTGTTTCAGATGGAGGATGACAAGACCTACACAGACCTCCTTGCAGGCCTGAAGAGGTAGCTGACTGCTGATGAGCTTGTGCTCAAAATGTTGAAGACCATGTGAGGATGGAGGAAGAAGGTATAGATTTAGGTGGCGTGCGTAGGGTGGTGTAGACTGCCACTAAAACACTGTGAAATAGACTTGTTATGTTGATTTTTATGTTGTTGTCCCAGGCATATGTGGTTTTACCAACCGGAACGGGTGGGAGGTTGTGCTTAGTAGGCCGTCGTATGCAAACACACAGTGCAGGGGCATGGGACGAAGAGACCCCAGAAGAGTTTCACAGTTTTCTGGGATTGATCATTGACATGGGACTTCACTTCCCTCCCTAATATCCATTGCTACTGGGGAACCAAGTCTCTGAAGGGATCAGGGAGCGTTGACCAAATGAGAAATACATATTGTGTACACTTTTTCTCCATTGACATTGCTGTTTCAGTAGTTTCTTATTATTTCAAGTTTGGCAATGCAGAATCTGGTGTTGAACCTACTGTAGGTTTGGTAGCTACAGCCAGAAAGGCAAAAATCTATCACAACAGCTGGCAGGCTTTTCCGTCAAAATTTCAGCCTCACCTTCAGCTGCTCCAACTACTACTCTGTCGTCTTTTCATCAAGTACATATTCCTGTACAGCAGGAGCCAAAGACAAATTGTTGGCTTTGTTGTAAAAACAATACATAATAACACTAAAGTAGCTTGTATGGCCTGGAGTTTAGCGGTAGGTGACTGCTTTTTTGGTAAACAAAATTGCTGTCAGATTTGGCATTCTACAGAAGGGGATGCGTTTCGTTATGAGTCATAGGTCTTCTGTGTTTAACCTTCAGGTTCCCCACCCCACCTTTCCCTATCCTCCTCTGTGTGTGTGTGTGTGTGTGAGTTTGTGTGTATATGTGTGTATGTGTTTATTCTCAACAGGCTTGTTCTATGTAATCCACTTTCAAATTTTCAATCAATGTTTAGACACATTGATTTTTGAGTGATGTTGAAGTTGATTGTATTCCTAGCTTTTCATAAATAATACATTTTATAGATGTATATCATTTTCATATTACACTAATTTATATAAGGAAGTTGTATCTTGAATCAAATGTATTCTATGTCTCTATTCAGAATTGATCTTCAATAAATATACAGTATACTTATCCTGTATTACTGGTAAGGTACATGTTTTTCTTTTATATATCATTATTGTTGACTGTAGCATTTGCTTATATACAAATAAATGGTTTATTCTTATGGACCAAATAAATCTAAACCATTGTGTCTGACTTCATTATTAGTTTTTATGCATACTTTTATGTTTTTGGTGAGAAAGAGAATGTGAATTCTGTCAACATTCTAAATCCCGTTTCCTGCATTTTTTTACACTTATCACTTAATTTATCATAACTTTTGAAAGGTTAATGATATTCCAATTCAGTCTTTTTTGTTAAATAGCCCACAACTTGCTGAACATGTCATACACTCTATATTTGTCTCTATCTCGTATAGAAATATGATGAAAATTCATTTTTATGCGAATGAAATTCAATTTTAACGAATTTTGGTATACATTTGGAGAGGATTTTCAAAGACCGTTCATTACTATATCAACATTACCATATGTATTTTACATCATTTGATAGAACTGACCCTTCTGATTACAATGGTATGTATATCCCATTGATGGTATGTATTATACTCAAGAAATAAGGTTTTTTGTGTAAGGAGGTCATCCAGCACCAAAAATGGAATGTTCGGCACGGGCACGAAAGGGTTAAGGCTGTAATAGTTGTTGTTGTTATTGTTTTGCGGTGTTTAAATACATCAATACTGGTTTAATAAAGGAGTGTTAAGCCTCTCTTTCTCTCTCTCTTCTCTCCTATGGGAACAGAGCTATGAGTGTCTGCATCCACCTCTACACCCCATGTGTCCGACTGCAGGATTTCCATTTAAATTTCACACCTCTGCATGTGTGAGCCTAGAGACAGATGGAGAGAGGTGGAGAGAGAGAGAGAGAGAGAGGTAGAGAAAACTGCTGTAGAAGAAGGGTGGAGAGAGAGAGAGAGAGAGGTAAAGAGAACTAGAAGAAGGGTGGAGAGAGAGAGAGGTAAAAAGAACTAGAAGAAGGGTGGAGAGAGAGAGAGAGGTAAAGAGAACTAGAGAGAAAAGGGTAAAGAGAAAGGTGGAGAAACAGAAAAAGAGGGATGGAGAGTGGGAAAGAGGTTATGAGAGAGAGAGAGAAAGGAGGGAGAGCAATGGCTCCGTGGAAGTGGTATATGAGCATACGTGTGTGGGTATGCGTCCACATCAATGCTCCTGGCCAAATAGACCTGGTATGTGTGTGCCTGTGATTGATTATTGTGTGTGTGTGTGAGAGAGAGAGAGAGAGAGAGAGAGATAGACAGACAGAAAGAGAAAGTATGTAATTGTGTGTGTATGTCTGTGAATAATTGTGTAAATGTGTGTGTGTGTGTGTGTGTGTGTGCGTGCGTGGTGTCGATAAGGATCGCTCGGCGAGCCAAAGCTTAATTGCTCATGAGGAGGGGCTCATTACGGCTCCTTTGCCACACCAGCTGCCTGGCGGTGACAGCACACACACACACACACACACACACACACACACACACACACACACGCCCTCGCCTCTCGCTCTCGTTTTTAATTCAGCCAGAGTAGGAAACAACTGCAGGCCATTGATTTGCAATTAGGCTTATTTGTGGGCTGCTTGCTCTTTTAGCAGGTCCTTGAATCCACAAGGGGTGGAGGACATAGTGTGTATGTCTGTGTGTATAAGAGTATGGCATGCGTGTGTGTGTGTGTGTGTCTGGGGAGGGGAGTGATTGACATGGGGGAGAAAGGAAATTGGAACTCTCATGCCTGTGGCTCTTATGGACTCTCTCCACCCTCCTCCACCCATACACCAAAAACGTGCCACAGAGAGAGGCTTTATTATTAATGTCTATATCTGCCAGGCATTTTATCCTCACTCACACACACACACACACTCACACACACACACACACACACACACACACACACACACACACACACAAACCACCCCCTACATTATCTAACGTTACACCTTCTACAGACAAAGACAGGCTCATTTGGTGAAAGGACTATTTCATGATTTGCGATCTGCTGAAGTCTTTTTTTACTTGTCTGTGTGTAATTGTGCACTGGATGGAGCTGATGGCTGTCTTTGTGTTTGACTCACAGCTATATGGACACACACACACACACACACACACACACTACTTTACATTAATACACAGGATTAGATGTTAAAATCCCTTGTGCCAAAATCTAAGGTAAAAACACATTCAGAAGCCCCTGCTCAAGTTTAACTTTAAAAAAGCACACTACCCACAAATCCGCCAACAAATGGTCACAAACACAATACAAATGGCCCATCCAACAGCAGTATATAGTATGCGGCATGTCATTGGGGTTATCAAGTGGGCACCCTCATTCACCGATGTTTCGTTAAGTTAGGCCCACGACACCTCATGAAGGCTTAACAGTGAAACCAGCGTCCTGGAGACACTCCCCTCCATGCTGCCACCATATTACCACATTGAAATATCCAATACCCAAAATACTCTTAACCAGCCCAGGCATGGTCAAGGTTGGCTTGGTTGGTCCGTCCCGTTGATGTGGACTGAACCATAGCCATAAAAACCTTGGCCAACCAACCATCAACCTAGGCACAGCCCATCACAAACAATAGAACTTCCACAAAACAAATTAGCCTGTTAGCTTACGCCCCATGCACACACACACACACACACACACTAACCATTTATGTATGTCCATGTTGGGGGTCCAGAGGGGAAATGTTTTGTGTGTTTCTGTGGTAACATTTTAATTCTTATGATTAATATTGTCAATTAAAAGTTTGTATGTTTTAGTATTTGCACACTCATGACATAGCACACATTGCACACATTCAGTCTGCTGTCAGGGAAAATGTCTTGGAGAGTATCTCCAGGCCTGTAGATGGCACCCTGGGAGGGAGGGACTGGGATGGGGGCAGGTACCATATAGCTGGCAGAGAAGAAGGAATTTTGAATGCCAGTGTGCAACACCTGAACCTTGCCATGTCCGTTCTCTTTGTATTTTAAGATCAAGCAAGAGAACGTGGTTGTGCCGTGCCCCAAGCTCCCCTAGACTTGGAGGCCGGTAATATTTGGGGGCTCGCCGGGACGTGTGAAGTGTCATTGGACTGAGAGATCCTCTTGCCTGAGAGGGTGATCATCTTGGGAAGGTCATCCAACACAACAGGAAGGTGTGATCTACAGAAAATGACATCGTCGGAACCACGTCAAGTGCTTCTGTGGGAAATCCACAAAAAGCTCCCTCTGCTAAGCGCTTCCCAGTTGTACCAGTTAGCAGAAACCTTGGAGGAAAAGGGTGACTCATCACAACTGTATGAAATGTCTGAACCTCAGCTCTACTATTTTATCTCGGATTACCTGAAAATCGACAAGCTGTTGAGTCTGGAAGACGCAGGTATGTCCCACCTGCTCTTGTTTCAAGATAAAGTCAATGAATTGATTGCCAGCGCAGAGCCACCTGGGCCACACGAACGCTTGAGTAAGGCCACCGGAAGAACTTCAGCAATACAAGAGACTGCAAACATTACTTCAGCCCAGGTGGACAATGTGGTACATGCCACCTTAAGTACTCCACATACAGACTTTGGGGTTGGTGGGGAGTTAAATAGGTCAAATACTCAGTTTACATTACATTACATTACATTACATTTGGCTGACGCTTTTTAACCAAAGCGACTAACAACATGGTAAACAGTAAGTTTTAGAACAATTCTCACAATTTTAGGACAGTTTAAAAAAACATTAGAGTACAGTAAGAATAAGTGCGTCGGTGAGTGCTGTTTTTAACAGTTACTTGTCAGTTTAAAACGGCTGGTGAGTGCTAGGATCAGTAAGACTTGTTGTAAGTGTTGCTATGAGAGTAGATGTTCTCTAAAGAGCTGGGTCTTCAGGAGTTTTTTGAAAGTGGAAAAGGATGTCCCTGCCCTTGTAGGAACTGGCAGTGTGTTCCACCAACGAGGAACAACAGATGAGAAAAGTTTGGATTGGCTTGAGCGTACCGGTGGTAGAGCTAGACGTCGTTCGTCAGAGGAGCGCAGCGGTCTGGAGGTAGTGTAAGTCTGTATGAGGGCATTCAAGTAGGTGGGAGCAGAACCGGAGACTACTTTGTAGGCAAGTGTTAGAGACTTGAATTTGATGCGGGCCGCCATAGGTAGCCAGTGTAGCTGGATGAGCAGCGGGGTAACATGTGCCCTTTTGGGTTGGTTGTAGACCAGGCGCGCCGCCGCGTTCTGGATCATCTGAAGTGGTTTCACTGCGCAGGCTGGGAGACCTGTCAGGAGGGCATTGCAGTAGTCGAGTCGTGAGATGACTATTGCCTGAACCAGAAGTTGGGTAGCATCTTGAGTCAAGTAAGTCCTGATTTTCCGTATGTTGTAGAGTGCAAAGCGACATGACCGGGCGACTGAGGCAACATGATCTGAGAAGTTTAGTTGGTTGTCAAGAACAACTCCTAGATTTCTTGCAGTCCTGGTCGGTGAAACAGACAGGGAGTCAAATTTGATGTTGATGTCGTGGTGTATGGTAGGTTTAGCTGGGATGACCAGCAGTTCAGTCTTTGAGAGGTTCAGCTGGAGGTGGTGTGCCTTCATCCATGTAGCTATGTCTGAAAGGCAATCCGAGATCCGTGCTGAAACCAGGGGGTTGTCAGGTGGAAAGGACAGTTTAATATGCCAGACCAATGGGTGAAATTTACTGATGTTGCAGCTTTTTTACCTCGCAGGGAATTGGGCAAATATCTGACACAGGCTCTGAAATTTCATATGTGCACATTTGCAAGCAGATTGATGAAGGTATTTGTGATGGTTTTACTGAGTCTGAGGTCATGAGGGCTGTTGTGAGGGTAACAAAGGGGGGGACATTTAAAGATTTACTCACTAATAAGGATGACATGACAATAACTGAGTTAAAAAGGTTTCTGAGATCTCATATTAGGGATAAAAGTTGTTCTGAGTTGTTTCAAGAATTGAGTAATGCAAAGTAACAGGACAAAGAAACACCTCAACAGTTCCTTTATAGAATAATGGCTTTAAGACAACGAGTGTTACTTGCATCACAACAAAATGATGCTGAATTTCATTATGACAGGAGGTTAGTGCAAGGGGTTTTTCTTCACACACTCTACCAGGGATTAACTGACAGATGTAGTAACATCCGACAAGATTTAAAACCCTTTGTATCTGACCCCCAAGTAACCGATGATGTTCTTTTAGAACAATTAACCAAGTCAGCCTGTATTGAAGCCGAAAGGGCAAAGCGATTTTCTGCTGTTATAAAATCCAGGCCAGTCACCGTAAATGCCAATCAGCAGTCAGAGGGTGAACAGGGTAATCAGCCAAACTCACAAGCATTAATGGACAGTGAAATACAAGCTAACCGCACGGCTATTATGCAGTTGACAGCTCAAGTATCAGCCCTAATCAAGAACATGGAGATGGTGTCTAAACCAGGAACATCAGAACCCCTATCTACAGGTACCCAATCTCAGTGGAAGTTCACAAAAGGAAAATGCAGGGAGTGTACTCGACAAAAACTGGATAAATGCATCCACTGTTTTCGCTGTGGCCAAGGTGGACATCGAGCAGTAGGCTGCCTAAACAGACCAAAGTCGGGAAACGGGGGGAGGTCACAGGAGCGGGACGACCAGTGACCAACACAAGCCTGAAGTCCCCCGTGTACATCCAATCAGCTAGTACTGTGACTCCAAGTCTCATTGATGCCAAAATAAACCCACCCAATGTGAAAAAAACAGCTCAATTGATTGGTGGCAAATGCCTCATTTCTTGTGTAGTTAATGGGGTTTAGGCCCAGATGCTATTAGACACAGGGGCACAAGTCCGTGTGATTGGGGAAGATTGGGTCAAAAGGAATCTACCTGCAGTAGATATTCAGCCGCTTCACCGTCTGGTTACTGAACCTCTGTATGTGATTGCAGCTAATGGCTTAAATATTCCTTTTGAGGGATGGATTGATGTGCACCTGGACATTTTAAGCGTGAGTCAAGATAGCCATTCAAGTTCCTTTTTTAGTCTCCCAAAGTTGTTTGGACAACCCCCTGCTGGGTGCGAATGTCATCACTGAGTTGATTCGGGAAAATTGTGAAACGACTGGCAATGTTAACCTTAGTGCTCTTCTTAGTGAGGCCTTGAACATCAACCCACGTACTGCTCAAACCATCGTCTCAGCAGCTCAATGCCAGATTATAGAAGAAGTATTCCCTAATTGTGTGGCGAAAGTGGGTAAGAAAGGTCTTGTGATTCCCGCCAGGAAAATGGTTGAGGTCAGGTGCAGGATTAGAGGGTGGCCTGAGGGGGGAGCTATGTCTTTTGAACCTGCCACAGAAAGCCATTGGCCTGATGAGCTAGAGCTCTTTTCAGCCATCATTGATGTTCCTGCCGGCCTTTCGAAACTGGTGAAAATCCCAATCCAGAATTCTTCCCAGCATGATGTTTACTTACCACCAAAGACTATTCTTGGTCAGATCGAGGCGGCTGCTTCCATCTTGCCCATGTCCTGCTTACAGCAGGATCCCCCTGTTGCAGTTGAGGCGCAGTCAGCTTCAACTTCCAGAGAGACATCAGTCAGAGACAAGTGGCATCCCCTTGTGGACTTATCCCATCTCCAAGAAGAGGCACAAACACTAGTCAGGGAGGTCCTGTATGAAGAGTCTGATGTGTTTTCTAGAGGCGAGGGTGATATAGGTTGTATACCTTCTTTGAACCTTAAAATCCATCTTAAAGATGATATCCCTGTTCAGAAATGCTATAACTCAATTCCAAAGCCTCTATACAAAGAAGTTAAAGAATATGTACAGTCTCTTCTGGAACGTGGCTGGGTTAGAAAGTCAACATCCCCGTACTCGTCACCTGTGGTCTGTGTACGAAAAAAAGATTCCACCTTGCGCCTCTGTGTAGATTATAGAGAGCTCAATCGTAAAACCATCCCTGATAGGCATCCATTGCCTCGTATTCAGGATCTTCTTGACAGCCTCGGGGGGCACTCGTGGTTTTCAATTTTGGACCAAGGCAGCGCATATCATCAAGGCTTTATTGATAAAGAATCCCGTCATGCTACCGCTTTCAGCACCCCCTGGGGGCTATATGAGTGGATCCGCCTCCCATTTGGATTATCTAATGCGCCCGCCTGTTTCCAGAGATGTATGGAAGGTGTCCTTGAGGGGTTGCGTGATGAATGTTGTGCCCCCTATCTTGATGATGTTCTTTGCTATTCAAAGACATTCACAGACCACATTTCAGACTTGAGGCGAGTGCTGGCTAAGTTGAGAGAGAGCGGTATAAAATTGAGACCCAACAAGTGTGAACTGTTTAAGCAGCAAGTACGTTACGTAGGGCGCCTTGTCTCTAGTGAAGGAGTGAAGATGGATCCCAAGGATGTGGAGGCAGTCTTATTGCTCAAAGAGAGGCGGCCAGCGAATGTTGGTGAAGTTCGGGCCCTGCTGGGTTTCCTTGGCTATTATCGCTCCTTTATTCAAGATTTTGCCAGATTAGCAAAACCTTTATTTGAACTCCTGCAAATTCACGGGGAAGGGGTTGCGAAAACAGCTGCATCCAAGCTGGTTAAGGGGAAGCCTAGTCGACAGTTGTCCTCCAAAGCACCAATTCATTGGACACAAAAGCATAGTGATACTGTGGCAAAATTGGTAGATATGTTGACTAACCCACCTATTCTAGCTTTCCCTGACTTTACCTTGCCCTTTGTCTTGCATGTTGATGCTTCTAATTCTGGCCTGGGAGCAGTTTTGTATCAGCACCAACAGGATAAACTCCGTGTGATTGGCTATGGCTCAAGAACACTCACGCCAGCGGAGAAAAACTACCATCTTCACTTGGGGAAGCTGGAGTTTTTAGCTTTAAAATGGGCCGTTTGTGATAAGTTTAGAGACTACCTATATTATGCACCTTCATTTACCATTTATACAGATAATAATCCACTTACCTATGTCCTCAGTACAGCAAGGCTGAATGCAGCGGGGCATCGTTGGGTAGGTGAGCTGGCAGATTTCCATTTTGATATCAAATATCGCCCAGGAAAGATAAATGTGGACGCAGACACTTTATCCCGATTCCCTGTTCCCTTTAGTGATGTCACAGAATATACAGAAAGCCTGCCACATGACATCATCTCGGCTGTATGGCAAGGGAACAAGGCTACTGAGGAAGAAGAGGTGCCATGGGCAGCAGTTTTGCAACTCTCTAATGTTACTGATGGCCCGACTCTAGATGTTCCAGTAATTCCACCTCAAGACATAAAAAGGGCACAGCAAGAGGACTCGGCAATCAAAGAGATATTGAGGTTGAAAAACAGAGTAGAGAGTCCAAGCGCAATAGACAGGAAAACCCTGTTGCGAGATGCCAGGAAACTGATGCATGAATGGAATCGCTTGAGCCTCGATGGCGGAGTATTGTATCGACAAGCAGGGTCCCGTCGTCAGCTTGTTCTACCCAGTCAATTCAAACCAGTTGTCCTGAAATCCCTACATGATGATATGGGTCATGTGGGTGCTGATAAAGTGATCCAGTTAGTCAGGGAAAGGTTTTACTGGCCATATATGCAGCAGGAAGTAGAGGACTATGTCATTCGAAAATGTGCATGTATTATTCAGAAACGCCCCACTGTCCCAGATAAGGCACCCATGGGTTCCATCTCATCCACAGCACCTTTTGAAATTGTGGCAATAGACTATCTTCATTTAGAACCGAGTGGAGGGGGTTATGAATATATTCTTGTCCTGATGGACCATTTTACTCGATTTGCCCAGGCATACCCCACCAAAGATAAGTCGGGAAAAACTGCTGCAGAGAAAATATTTAATGATTTAATTCCTCGTTTTGGATTTCCACAGAGATTGCATCATGATCAAGGCCGAGAGTTTGAGAATAAACTATTTCACAGATTACAACAACTTTCTGGTATCTCGCACTCCCGAACAACCCCTTACCACCCCCAGGGGAACCCTGTAGAGAGGTTAAATCGTACGCTACTTCAGATGCTTCGTTCTTTGGCAGAAGAGAAAAAGACACAGTGGAAAGACCACCTCCCACACATGATCCATGCGTACAATTGCACTAAACATGAGGGAACTGGATACTCTCCTTATTTCCTTGTTTTTGGCAGGCCACCACGCTTGCCAGTTGATTTACTTTTCAACCTTAACACAGCAAATCATGGTGAACTTAGAGATCAGTTTGTGCAGAAATGGGCCACAAGGATGCAAGAGGCATACAAGATTGCGGCAGAAAACAGTCAAAAGTCCTCTGCTAAAGGAAAACGTTACTATGACCGGGGGGGTGAAAGGGCCTCCACTTCAACCTGGTGATAGGGTTCTTGTAAGGAATCTGTCAGAGAGGAGTGGCCCTGGTAAGCTCCGTAGCTATTGGGAAAGGAGTGTGCATCGAGTTATGAGTAGAGTGGGAGATTCAGCCAGTCCGGTGTATAAGGTCCAAGCAGAGAATGGTGAGAAAACTATACGTACATTGCATAGGAACTTACTCTTGCCGGTGAACAGCTTGCCTCTGGAGGAAGAACTGCATTACCAACCTGTGGGGAGAAAACCTGTAAGGGGGAAATCGAAAGGTGACCCGAGGGGTGATGAAGTGGGCGAGGGAGGTTCTGAAGATTCTGATGAGGAGCTCACTTACAATTTTCGTTCCCGACCCTCCAGACATGTGGGGTTACAGCCAGACTTACCCGTGACGATCCAAGAGAGACCTCAGTCTAACCTAAGGGCTGCTGCCAGAGAGTTTAGACCTGAGGAAGGGCCAGAGCTGCCAGTAGAAGAAATGACACTTGATCCAGTCATTGATGAGGACCAACTAAGAGAAGCCCCAGATGTCCCTGATGTGGAAGATCCAGTTGACCCTGAAGACATCCTTCAGGACCCAGGGGAAGTCCCATTCCAAGAGGTGGAGGTACCCGAGTTGAGAAGATCTTCACGCATTCCAAAACCTAGAGAGGTGTTAACCTATACTCATTCTGGACAGCCCACTTACCAACAGCTAAGGCCTGAGGTCAATTCAATTGTGTATAACCCTAGTTACCTAATACAGAATGATATAATGGCATACCCAGCACTTCCTGGAGTGGTTTACTACCCAAGACCAGTACTTTGGAGTTATTAGCTTCTTCTTAATAATACACTGGATGCCAGGAGGCATCTCTTAAAGTAGGGGAGAGTGTTGGGGGTCCAGAGGGGAAATGTTTTGTGTGTTTCTGTGGTAACATTTTAATTCTTATGATTAATATTGTCAATTATTGCACACATTCAGTCTGCTATCAGGGAAAATGTCTTGGAGAGTATCTCCAGGCCTGTAGATGGCACCCTGGGAGGGAGGGACTGGGATGGGGGCAGGTACCATATAGCTGGCAGAGAAGAAGGAATTTTGAATGCCAGTGTGCAACACCTGAACCTTGCCATGTCCGTTCTCTTTGTATTTTAAGATCAAGCAAGAGAACGTGGTTGTGCCGTGCCCCAAGCTCCCCTAGACTTGGAGGCCGGTAATATCCACATAAAGAAAATGGTACAGGGACACAAATATTAAGGATGCAGTAGCCTACAATATATGGACCAGTGGCATACAGCAGGTCTTCACTGTATCACTCAATAAACATTTATACACAGACAGACACACACACAGACACACATGCTGAAAGCTCTCACACAGAGACATATCCTGAAATTCTTTTCACACACATACTGTATGTGCACACAGACCCATGCTAAAAGTAATAGGTTGGTGAGGTGTGTGTCTTGTGTAACTGAGTGAGCTGTGAGTACTTCTGCTTACTGGCAGTGCAGGTTAGATCAGTCTGGCACACTGCTCTTCCCTGTGTGTGTGTGTGTGTGTGTGTGTGAGAGAGAGTGAGAGTGAGTGTGCGTGTGTTTGTGTGCATGTGTGTGTGTGTGTGTATCTGTATCGGCTGTCCGGCTTTGATAACAAACTGAGATGAAGTCATTGCACCTCACTCCTTTAGGCAGTGAGGAAGTAAGTCTCTGTCTGTGTGTGTGTGTGTGTGTGTGTGTGTGTGTGTGTATTCTTTGTGTGCGCCTTGTTTGAGCATGTCAGGGTAGCACTGTAGAATAAGGGTACAATTCTCTACAATGCTTAAATTAATGCAAATTTCATGATGATTTATTGAACGATTTAATGAACGATATGTCATGGATTCTTGTTCAGTGGTGCTCAGTAATGAATACATCCTATGTGGATAATCCCACTCTGACACCAGACGCGACCTGGCAACCTCGGGCTTAAAAGGCTACACAGTAGTCTCTGTAGTCGCTATCTGGGATTGAGGTTTATTCACTGCAAAGTGCTCTATACCCACGGGCTAACAATTAATGTTAGAAGCAGCTGTGAATTAACATACTTTAATTGACGATGAAGTGAATGTGAAGTAACAGTTGCTTAGTTCATGATGAGCAACAGGAATTCATAATATACCTGCCACTAATGTAATCGTTAAATAATCATGAATCTTGCATTAGTTGAAACATTATTTAAGCTTATGAATTGTATCTTGTTATTACTCATTATAAAGTGTTACCAATTGTCTGTGCGTATATTTGGGTTTCGGCCCATATGATGATGCTTTACATGTATAGCATTTCATCTGTATGTCTGTGTGTGTGTGTTGCTGTGTATTATAAGTACTTGAATAAATTTACATTTATTCATTATGGCACCACACACACACACACACACACACACACACACACACACACATACTCCTACAATGGAGGGCAGCTGAGTTGGAGGCCCAGCAGCAGCCTGGGAGAGAGTGTGCTGGACGAGCTGGTCCTAGCGGTGCTGGAGAGCCAGAGCCCACGCCACACACTCAGCTGTCCCACCACATACAGCCTCCACTCTGCTGCTACTGTAGGTACCGGTGATGCTCCGTCCGATCCAAAATAAACGAATGCTTAAATGCTAAAACAATACTATGTTTCCAGTGTATTTCACAATCCTCTGTACAGCTCACCTGTAGGCTAAGCTGCTCATCAGTTCATTACACAGCGCACCTGTAGTCATGTCATACATAGTGTCATAAGACAAGGTAGGGTAGACCTACAGCAACACAATAATTTCATGACACAGTTTGTGTGTTGACACACACATCTTCTGTCTGCTAAGTCTTATACCCAACAGGACCAAGACTATTCCTTGTTACATAAAAAGTCTTACATCTATTTTGTTCTCTTATATATATATATATATATATATAAATATATATAAATATCTTGTCCAATATATTGACTACTACTAATATGTAGGTTTTTTGTCTTTATTATTGCCTGAATTTGGCAAGCAGCACTTAGAGCTGGGGTATCGGTGTGTGTGTGTATGTGTATGTTTGTGAGTGTCTGCGCGCGTGCGCATATCAGCAGTGTTTTTCTCGACTCCCTGATGCTCTTTTTCAGACCCAGGAAATGAGGTCTCAGTGATTCACAATTCTCCTCGATTGTGTGACAATGTTTTTTATTGGATGGCATGTCCACTCAGAAAACTTCATACCGCATCCCTCAGTTCACACACACACACACACACACACACACACACACACACACATCTTCATTGTCATTCCTATCATAAGGAGGCTGTTTACATACACAGACACACACAGATACACAGCACACAAAAATGCTCATCTTCCTCCAGTCCTCACAAAGAGGCTTTATCTTCAGCGAGAAGCAGACGAGGACAAACTGTAGGAGTGTGTGTGTGTGTGTGTGTGTGTGTGTGTGTGTGTGTGTGTGTGTACGTGTGTGTGGGCTCAGCGCTCCCACCTGAAAATGCGCCATTTTCCGCTGCGGTCATGCATCTTATCTGACATCTTCATTTCTCTCCTCGGCGGAATGCGGCGGAAAGAGGCGGGCTGCGTCTCCTCACCGCCACTCGTGGGATCTTTTTGTCTCTCTCTCCCTCCTCGCCAATTTACCGCCGAGATTAGCGGCGTATCCGCCTCGCCTTAGCCGTATCGGCGGCAGAGAGAGTGCTGGCTTATCATCGCTAACGTTGTCACCCGCCTCACCGTCCCCACACACACACGCAAAACAGGTGAGAGCTCTCAAACAATGGATTTCCTTCTGACGGATGAGGTCCATACCTCTTCCTCTCCTCCCTTCCTCCTCTCCTCATCCCTCCTTACTATGATGGAGAGAACGAGGCCTTCTCGCTCTCTCTCTCTCTCTCCTCCATGTCCAGGCTGATTATAATCGGCCTAATTGAGTATATAAGATGGATTCCTGCATAGAATGACAGGGAGGGAGAGACAGATGCAGAGAGAGGGAGATAGAGAGCAAGAACAAAGTAAGCAAGATTGATTTGATCCGCAGAAATGGGGACTTTCATGGAACGTTTCTCCATTTCCTCTTTCTATCTGCCTGCCTGCCTGTCTGTCTGTCTCTCTGTCTGTCCTCCACATACTGTATGTAGCCATCATGGCCTCTTCTTGCCCTCTCTCTTTCACACATAGATTCATCATAACTCTCTCCCACATGTTTGGTTCTTGGAGGCTCCTCTTGCGTGCTGTCCTCCCTACACATGGTTGTCACGGGTCCTTTCGTCTCACTGTCCATCCTCAATAGAATATTCGGTTAACAAAGTAACTTGTCCTGGTCCTTCCCCCCCCCACCCCCAGCACATGCACACTCATGGTTGCTGAGGATAGGCCAAGTAAAAGATTTTGCCCTTTTTGAAGGACTTTTATTTGCCTGATTTTGTTTGCTCTTGATTCCAAAGATGTTATATGCAGAGCAAGCACCCCCCCCCCCCCCCCCTTGCCCACTGTTGGTTCAACCCAAGTGGTTTGTGCACATCCCACCAGCATGTTGTAACTCTTGTCTGTAAAAAAAAAAATACGTTCAGTCAAAGCTTCTCTGCAGCCTGGTTGCCAAATGAGTATGTGTCAATCAACCCTGGATGCCAGACCCTTTCCCACCGTACTTCTCTCCCTCTCTCTCTCACACACACACACACACACACACACACACACACACACACACACACTGCCCCCTTAGCCTATCTCCAGTGACCTGTCCATCTTCGACCCGTGCTGCATTGTCATAAATCACTGTTGGTGACAGGACCACATCAGCACATTTTATTTTCATATTTATTTATTTACTCACTTATTTGTTTGCTTATTTGTTTGTTTGGCGCCCCCTCCTCAGTGTGCCCCTCTGCACATCCCTCTCTTCTGGGGGAGGTGGAGGATCCCCTGTCACTCGCCACTCTTCTGGTCTCCTCTCGTCCGTCTTTAAGAAGATGAGGCAACCCCCTGGGGAGAGCCAAACACAGTTCAGAGAGAGAGAGAGAGAGAGAGAGAAAGAGGAAAGGAAAGAGATAAAGAGAGAAAGGGAGAGAGAGTGAGAAAAGGAGAGAGAAAGAGAGAAAGGGAGAGAGAGAGAGAGAGAAAAACAGCTGAGAAGACTTCTAATTAGTGTCTCAACATCTCAACACTACTGTCATCTTCAAGGATAAGTAGAAACACACACACACACACACACACACATACACACTGAAAGCTACATCCTCAACTCAAAAGAGAGACAAGTAGTGGGATGGAGGAGAGTGGTATAGAGATATTAGTATTAGATATTGGTATTAGATACTGTAGATAGATAGATAGATAAATAGATAGATAGGGGATGGAGGTAGAGAAGTAAAGAGAGGGAGAAATAGAGCTAACTAAAGAGAGGGATAAATAGACTAGCTAACTTGTTTCAGATGTGCTAGTGGTCTTGAGCCCCTGCTGCACAGAAGCACAGTCAGGGAATCAGATCTGCCTCTGTGGAATAGCTCAACTTTATTTCAGTCATGTCTTCTTTATCTTTAGATTCACACACACACACACACACACACACACACACACACACACACATACACACACACACACACAAACGAATCCCCTCCACACACACACAAATCAGCCATAGCTTATTTGCATACAGACATGCACACACACCCTCTGTGCTGTCTCCTAGTTCTTCTCTCTCTCACTGCCTCCCAGAGGGAGTTGGGGCACCATGCTGACACCAAAGGAGAGAGAGAGAGAGATAGACGTCTGTCCTGCTTAACAGAGAGAGAGAGAGATAGACGTCTGTCCTGCTTAACAGAGAGAGAGAGAGAGACACACACAAACACACAAGCACAGAGAGACACACACACAGATACACACACATACAGACATACATGCACACACACACACACACACAGACACACCAGCCATCGCTCTGGAAAAGAGATAAAGATCAGAGACTCTCTTTAGCTATGGGGGGTTAAGGTAAAGTCTGGTCCACACACACACACACACACACACACCCAAACCCTGTCTACCTCCCACATGCAGCCACACCGTGTGGAGGTTGTGCAGGCGGTGGCAAGGTCGTGGGCCCATCCGACGCCGCAGGTGGCTTCTGTTCCAGCTGCAGGCACGTGGGGCCAAGGTCAGGCTCTCCTCACTGTCATAGCTCACTGTCAACACTGACAAGACAGGAGGGAGGGAGGGGGATATCACACTGGAGAGTGGAGAAGGGGTGGGGGTGAGACTTAGGGCTAGTCCACACGTACCAAACCGATTTTTTTTCCCTCCGTCTTCCCTGGAACCGTATCAAGAATACTTGCGTCCAAACGGATTCATCTCAACACGACTCAACACGTTACTTCATATCCCAGGCCTATAGGTGGCACTGTTTCTGTTACAGAAATTGACAAAAGCTTGCGTGCTGCAGGCTGTAGGCAAAAATGGCTAGTGCAAGGAAACCAGAATTGTTTGTGTGGATTGATAGTGAACTGTTAACTGTAGTCAACTGTAAAACTAATAAACTTCATTTTTACGGTTTGTGAAGGGTATATTTTACGATATATGCATGTGCATACCTGTGTAATACACATGTGCAAACCTGAGTAATCGGTACAAAACGGATAGCTACATGACATTCAGCACAGCTGCAAATATATATTGTTTTTCCAAATTGCGGTGCCCACTGTAAAGATGAGTAATAATTTGACTGATGGCATTTCACTGCGCTAGGCCACAGATTTGCCTGCAAACAATGTATTAGGCTATCTGCCAGTGGCGACTCATAAGGGAAAGCCAAGGTCAACACTTTTATATTATTTAAATGGTAATAATTACACAGTAATTTTGTTTTAAATTATTAATTTATTAAGAAATACTACACATTTGATGCTGTTTAACTCATTTGTAAAAGGTGCACTGTCACTTTAAGCCCATTGTGTGCCACTGTCCACACGTTCTCATAATGATCTTTTTTACCAGCTCAATTCAAATATAGCCGACTCAAACATTGTTTGTGCCACATGTATAGCACAATATTAACAATGATAAGCATGATATTAAGTTGGCACAAACCGCTTTCATTCCTCTGGAAATAGAAGCATGTACGACATGATGCTTGCTTGACATTTTCTGTTTGCAATTAAAAGTGAATTATGAGCCTGGTAGCCAGTAGCCACCTAGCTAGCTGAGTGGAATGTGTTATTCATCGTCGGCATATCATGTACTTCATGTAAACGAATTATTGAATACTTCAAGACTCACCAGTTCCATTACACAAAGACAAAGACAACTTCATATTCTTGTCCATTTTCCAAATAACAGTGAGTGCAGCCTATGTCAAAGTGACCTGGATCTCACAGTTTATAGGCTGGTGAGAACCGCATACATTCGCAATCTCCTAATCTCGTCTTTGTTGCCTTCATGATTTCCTTTTATACGTTTCTTATAATTAAAAGGAGATATCAATCATCATCAACAATGACGAGCCAGCTGGAACCTGCCACTCGTTTTCTCTCCCTCTCGTGTGTGCTCAGACGCATTCTCAATTAAATGCAGTAACATAAGTTGGATTGAATTGATTGATTAATTGAGAGGACCCGAAAAGTATGATCTTTAAGTAACATGCTGTTGGTGCATTTTGACATTGTAAACGTCCTCTACACTACAACAGTAATGCGTGTGGGGGTAGCGGTAACACTGAACACTGTTCTCTGCCTGCTTGTCTTCGCTATTTTTTTTAATGTTTTTTTTTAGTCACAGAAGTGAAAGCATCTCTGGGTTGACTGGTCCACGATCAGGAAATTTAGTTTTTGACTCGAGACATGTCAAGTCATTACAAGTCAAAGAGGCAAAGTCCGAGTCAAATCTCGAGTGAATAGTATTCAAGTCCAAGTCGAGTCGCAAGTCATGCAGAATTTTATCAAGTCAAGTCTGAAGTCATTAAAATCATGACTCGAGTCTGACTCGAGTCCAAGTCATGTGACTCGAGTCCAGATGTCTGGGTCATGCAAATAAAGCATACTGAATTGAACTGAACTGAATAGAGAGAGGGGGAGGAAGGGGGTAAAGGAGCAGAGAAAAAGAAAAAGAGACAAAGAGATAACAAGAAAAGAGATAGACGTAGGGTTGAGTGAGAGAGGAGGAGAGAGCCATCTAATGGAGATGTTTTGCTGCCACTAAATGGGAGATCTGCTGACTGTCATGGAGACAGGCTGCAGGGGGGAAGAGCAGTAGAGATGACAGTCACAGTCAGTCATGCACCAGTCCTGTGTGTGTGTGCGCGTGCGTGCGTGCGTGCGTGCGTGTGCGTGCGCGTGCGCGTGTGTGGGTGTGACTGTCACCTATAATGTGTAGTTCTGGTTATTGACTAGCAATGTTTGATGTGTGTGTGTGTTGCGTGTTATAGAGGTAGAGTGTATGTATTTGTGTGTGAGCGTGCATTTGTTTTTATGATATGTTAGAGGTAGAGTGTGTGTGTGTGTGTGCGTGCTTGTGTGTGTGTGGTGTGTGTGTTTGTCTCTCTCTGTGTCTGCATGTGTGTGTGTGTGTGAGGGTGTTGAATGGCCTCCCCTGATGAATGGTGACGGGTCATGTGTGAGATCAGCCTCTTCCTCTGGGCACCTTGTACATCTTCCTGACACACACACACACACACACACACGCACGCACACACACACACACACACACACACACACACACACACACACACACACATACACACACACAGAGAGAGGTTGACTTCCTCACTGCCTAAAGGAGTGAGGTGCAATGACTTCATCTCAGTTTGTTATCAAAGCCTGACAGCCGGTACAGATGCACAGTGCTAAGGCAACTCCATGGACACACATACTGTAGATCAAACACTCCAGAGGGTCACTGGCATCACTGGCGTCACTGGAAACACACACACACACACACACACACACACACACACACACACACACATTATCTCACCTTGACCTTTTTACCTTTGACCTGATCTACCGTCAGGCTGTAAATTGTCTGTTGTTTCAAAGCTCTCCCTACCTCTCACCTGTCAGGTGAACACATAAAATGGTGATAAACATTGTTTTAAGGTCAAGTGTGTAAGAAAGCAACAATCACTTAATAGAATTTTCAGACACACTCCGACCTCACTGTGATTTGGGGTCAAATTGGCCCCCACCTTGAACCTCCATGCCCCCCCCCCCCCCCCCCCCCCCCTTTAGTGTTGTTTTCTCTAACACCCCATCTCTCCTGCTGTTTTCTCTAGCACCCCATCTCTCTCTTAACTCCACTGCTGTTTTCTCTAGCACCCCATCTCTCTCTCTCTCTCACTCTCTCTCTCTCTCTCTTTTCACTACTGTTTTCTCTAACATACAGTATCATCTCTCTTTCTGTCTGTCTGTCTCTCTCACTCTGTCTTTCTCTCTCTCTCTCTCTCTCTCTGTGTTCTCCATGATGGATGTCCTCCATCTTTCCTGCATGTGCAGTCTCATTTGTATCCTTGGTGTGAGAGAGCCACTTGTGTAATCATAGCCGTGGCCCCCACTGCTCTGTGTGGCTCACTGCAGAACTGCTAAGAGAGAGCGAGAGAGAGAGAGAAAGGAGAGATAGTGAGAGAGTGAGAATGAGAGAATGATTTCTTTCTTCATAATTGCTTATTGTTGCATTCTGTGTAATTGCTTTGGCAAAACATATGTATACATTTGTCATACCAATAAAGCTTTTGAAAACACTAATGGAAACTGAGTTGAGGGGGAAAAACAACTGAAAGGAAGTCAGAAAGAAAGAAAGATTCAATAAAGCTACTGTAGTCGTGGAAACGGAGCCCTCTCTCCTCTCCCTGGGGTGGGGGGGCTAAGGGGAAACGGGTGGAGGGTGGGGGGCAGGACCCTTTTCATCAGCAACCATGACAACCACCAGCTGTGAGCAGCAACACCAACACACCTGCACATGGAGAATAGGCTGATAGATAAGTAGATAGATAAAAAGCAAGCAATAGAGAGAGAAAGAGATAGAGAAAGAAAGAAAGACAGAAAGAAATGCAGGAATGAAAAAAGAGATAAAGAGACGATAGAAGTACATTTGTGTGAATGTGTGAAAGAATGCACAAGACATACAAAATTGAAATTGGTTTCAATTTCAGACATTTTCAGACATGCACAGGATTTCCAGCATGGTGTGACATTCAACCACAATGTACAATTTGCTAGTGAGAGCTGCAAACACTCCACATGTTGTACCCAGGATCCATCAAAGCCCTCCTTCATGGTGAAGCATATGCTGTCCCCAGTCCAATCAACAACCAAGCCTATCTAAAATGACAGGACACGAGATACAACAACAACAATACACAATTGGTGGCGTACACAAAGAAAGAAACAGCGATCAAATATCCTCTATTCCAAGGATGAAATAATAATTGCACTGCCAGTTTCCTTGCGCTGTACAGAGATATGGAGGTTATGCGCTATCACATCAGACAGCAAATCCATCTGAGCTCTGTGTGAAATCCACGGCTTTGTTTGCCAAGGCTCACGGCTAATAGACCACAGCGGTCATCCATAAATGTTTTTGTAACAGCAAGCATCCAGTCGTCCCAATGTGATTTGTCTGGAATGTAGCGTTGCTCCACAGTGGCTGTAAGCTGCGAAAATGCATTTTGTGGTTTGGGAGTTTGGGCTTGTTGTTTCTTTACATTTTTATGGATATCTCGGGGTTGGGGGGGGATGGGGGGCATATCTAGGCCTCGCCTGGCCCGGATGTGGTTGTGGTTGGGATTGGATTGTGTCTATGCGGTAGCACGGAGGACGATGTTTGCAGCAGTTTTGAATGGCAATATGGATTACAGATTCTCAGGTGCAGATTGGCGAGTAAAAACATATTGATCCAGGGTTATGCAGCACGGGGATCAATTTCCACATTTCTTGTATGCACATCGAGGGAGGTTCCGGGGGGGGGGGGGGGGGGGGGGGGTGGTGGGGGGGGGTGGTGGGGGGGTGTCCAGGAAAAGTCTACAATTTCACCATTAGCCGCCCCCGCCAAGCAAGTATCTTTTCCTACACGTACTTCGCAATGCTTCTAAACCTCCCTGCCTCAACTTTGCTGGTACTGTTTCCTGACCTTGGTTTGACTTTGTGGTGCGTCTGAGCCTCATATCCCCGGTCCCCAAGCCGAGCTGACGTTTTTTACGGTCCAATCCGTTCCCCCAACATGGCGCAGTGCAGCGCAGACTAGCGCGGGCTGCTGAGGAGGCGGAGTGGAAATGTTAGCTTGCGCAGTGAAAACTTGTCTGTGGTCTCGTGTGACTGGGGAGGGAGGGAAAGTCGAGAAGTGTGTGTGTGTGTGTGTGTGTGTGTGTGTGTGTGTGTGTGTATGTGGGGGGGGTGGGGGTGTTGAATTGGTTGCCTGGAAGTCTCAGTGGATCACGCCACATTGCCCCCATTTGTCAGGGCTGTCACCAGCAGCCAGCACACCTCAGCAAACAGGGGAGGGGGTGGGGGGTGGATAAGGTGGAGGAGAGAGAGTGTGTACATGTGTGTGTGGGACGGCGGGGGGCAGAGGGGTGGGGGGGGGGGGGGGATACAATCTGTGCAGGGCCGAGCGCAACGCTACATCAGTGGTGTGTCCCGAGCTCTGGAGGTCAGAGCAAAGTTAATGAACATGCAGAAAGCATCCCGATGACAGTCTAATGCACACATACGGTACACATGGGCAGACTCATTTATGCACCTGCACACACACACACACACACACACACACACAGGCACGGACACACGGACGCACACACACACACACACGGACACACGCACACGTACGGACACACACACACACGGCCACACGGACACACGCACACGCACGGACACACACACACACACACATGCACACACACACACATTGCCATATGCCTAGAAACTCAAACACTTACAGTACATAAGTTGTGTATGTAGTCTAGACAAGCTTAGAAAAACTTTATGTTTTATTTTCCTGTTGTATATTGTTGTATTTTCTCCGAGGAATTCATATTTGCCACCGGAGTTATGCACATAAACATGCTGCTGCGTCTTTTCTCTGCCCACTGCTTTGCATTGCATGAGTCCACACACAGACTGATGCATATATTTGTTTACACTAAGAATAAATCACTTGTCAAAAGAGCAGTGGAAAGAAACATGTACACACACATAGACAACTAACCACACGGACACGCGCGCGCGCGCAAACACACACACACACACACACACACACACACACACACACAAACACACACACACACACACACAAACACACACACACACACACACACACACACACACACACACACACAGAAACGCACACACTTTAATATCTTACAGATAAGCAATACATTTATATTCAAACTCCACGAACATGAAAGGACATGTCTTTGAAATGAAATGATCTTCATCGACTTTGAAACAGTCCCCAAGAATCTGGCAAAATATGCATATAATTATGACCACCACAGTGCTAGCACAGCACAGTCATGGAGAAGCTGCATCAACACAGCCCATAACCACTCATTTGTGAGGTAGCCCAGTAAAAAATGTAAATGTTAAAAAATTGCAAATATCTTCTGATGAGATGTTCTGAACCGCACAAAATGTGACATGTAGGATCACCACAACAACCTCTGGGTGCATGCCACCTTTCATTAAAAGCCATCCATGGAGGGTACTATTTACTATTTATGAATTTGTGAGATAACACCGGGCTCTCTCACACACACACTCTCACTCACATACACGGATTGGACACACACAAAAACATTCATGCTCACACACACACACACACACATACATAAGCAGTGTACAAGGAGTTGCAAGAGTAAGGATGGAGTGAAATTGAGAAGTGTGATTTGTTTTCTGCGGAGAGAACATAGCACTGAGCGGCAGCCATATTAAGTCCCGCTATTCGGCACATCTAGTTTGGATCTTCGTTTCCTCTGAAAACCACACATCTCGCTGTAATGTGTATTCGAGGACCCTTAATTTGGTTAATGTGTAAGCCAAGCCTCTCATTATCCACCAGGCCAACCTCCGCTGTATTTAATTTTCCCTTCAAAAATTAGGAATATTTAAGGTTGGGGTTTAATAAGGAGTTCTGTTGCCTAATAGCCTTCAGTGTAGTTGAGGAGTATTTGCATTTTACACAACTGTCATAATTATGTACCCCTCATAGTTAGCACACTTTCCTCTAGACATGGTACGTGAGGATTTGTTTGCAAACCCGCAATAACAATCTCCAAAGAGCCATGTGGACTGACAAGGTAATATTACACGATTTCATGTAGGCTTTTTCACAACGAACTGCCGGAAAGTAATTTGCGATTTTCTGGATCAGGGGTTCTGGTTGGTTCTCCATAGACGGATAGGCTAGGGCTGCAGAAGGAATGACATTCTCCAAATGACTGTTATAGTAAGGTACACAACTTGCACATTATGCCTTTAAAGCATACAGCTGACAATTTGATTAAATACATACCAGTGATAACCTTATCAAAACATACACCTGACAACCTTATTAAGGCATGCAACTTCACCCTTTCACTCACATCTCCAGATGGACAAGGAGAAGACTAGCAGTCAAGCAGTAATTAGCTTGTGGTTTAGCCAAAAGAAAAATGGCCACCCCTGATTCAGACACTGTGACATTCTCCTTTAATCCCCATGTGAGTTGGAGGTATACATGCATTATATGTTATCGTTTCCACGCTCTCTGCAAATTGATTGAACATCCTGATCCTATATGGGCTTGCGGGTTTCCTAAAAGCTGGCGATGGTAGCGTAATGGCTAATGATCTAGGCTAGCATGCAGTAGCCTGAAAGCTGTAGGCTCTGAGGAGACTAGCCTGTATAATGATTGACATAATATGTTGTAATATATTATGTTTGGATAAACGCATCAGCCAGATGAATATTAGCAACCTGGCTGGTTCTGAATGCTGGAGCATGCAGGCCATGTTATAAGACAGGGGCCCAGACAGGGCAGCCTGTTCTTCTGGCCGTAGTCTCGCATATGGAGGGGATTTGATGCTGTCTGTCGATGAGCCGTTGTTTCTCTTCGTGGCCCCCGTGACAGGGAAAGGAAACAAGAGGAAGAGAGAGAGAGAGAGAGAGAGAGAGAGAAAGCAAGCGTTCCTCCTGGGTGAGTTAGATGAATAAATGCATACACCTAGCCGCTCAGCATTTGAACTCCTGCCGCATATTGAGAGAGAAAACCCAAGGTTGTCAACAATAAATGCTAAATTTATTATGACATCAGTAATTGTTTTTTTTGGCTTTAATTTTCTCTACATTGTTTCCGTATGCTTATGGCATTTTATTTAATTATCATTTTATTATCTTTAGCATATTTGTTTCTTCATTTATATATTCAGTTATATTTTATACTTGGGTAATATTGTACTTACTGTCATGCCAATGAAACTTGTATAAATTGAATTTCTGTTCATGACTGGGGGTGTATGTGTGAGAGAGAAAGAAAGAGAGAAAAAGAGAGAGAGAGAGAGAGATCATGAAACACACACAAAGATAGAGTGCATTCATGATTCATAAAGAGAGAGAGAGATAAAAGAGGAGGAGATATTAAGTTATGTTGGTCTGACTCATTTGCCTCATTTGATCAAAGTCAGATCAGAGATGGACCCCTTGCCCAAGGGTAGAGACATCTGCCCAAGGATTATGCTCTCTCTCTCTCTCTCTCTCTCTCTCTATCTCTCTCTCTCTCTTCCTCTCCTCTCTCTATCTCTCTCATAGCAGTGCATAGTAGCTCATGTTATGTATAGCCATAGGCTGCCGTTAGCCTCAGGAGTGAAGGGAGAGGAGAGGAGAAGAGGAAAGGAAGAGAGGAGAGGAGGAGGAAGAGGAGAGGAGAGGCAGCGCTGTGCTCCTGTGCTCCTGGTGTTAAACGTGGGCCGCACCTCTGGCCTCCAGCCCTGACTTCCCAGCCCTCCTCTCTCCCCACAGAACCCAGAGCCCTGACCACCCGCCACCCCCACTGCCTGGCCCCAGCCCTCTCAGCCAGGAGGCCCTCTGCAGGGCCAGGGTCAGAGGTGTGCTTGGGGTCCTGGTGGGTGAGGCATTTTCTCTTTAGCTGGGGAGTAATTTGGACCAGAGGGCCAGACTTTGCCTTACCCCCCAGCTAAAGAGATTTCATCTCATCTCTTTTCCAGAGCGATGTGTGTGTGTGTGTGTGTGTGTGTGTGTGTGTGTGTGTGTAGTTAGACATGATGATGATAATGAGTCATGTTTGTGAGCGAGCCAATTCATAAAATATTAACTATATCTGTCACAGTGTTTGTGTGGGGGGGGGGGGGGGGGGGGTGTTGTGCATGCACATGTCACTGTGTGTGTGTGTGTGTGTAAAAGTAGCTAAAATAACTGTTCCCTTGAGGTGTGTCAGCATCTGACCTCGAGCTCCATGAGATGGTTCTCTCCTGTGTGTGGAGGGTGTCAGACAGACCTCCACATTATATAAGACCCTCCCCCACATGCATAACTTACCAACCAGCTACTAATGGTACCAGCTAAACCCAGCCCGGATTGGTTGCCTTCAGCAAAACAAAAACAAAAAAACACTGGATGTTTCTCTCCAAGTGTGCCTCTCTCTCTCTCTCTCTCTCTCTCTCTCTCTCTCTCTCTCTCTCTCTCTCTCTGTGTGTTTTGTTCTACCTCTGTCATGATCTCTTCCACATTTGAGGCCTCATTTTCATGGGATTGTTTCATATGCATAGTGTGTGTGTGTGTGTGTGTGTTTATCCACAACAAAATCCCACTATTGTCTGACTCATCAGTAGTACAGCTCTCAGCTAGTTAGAGGCATCTCAGGAGTGAACTACAACGCTGAGATGAGACGCTGTTTTTAATAGGATGGTATTTTATTCCGGTCCGTCTGTTCATCTGTCTGTCCATCCATTTTTTCTCACTCTGTTCCATTTCAAAACACTACACTGTGTGCTTTACAAACCTGAGCATATCAGAATTAACCGGAGTCAAATTCCTTGTTTGTTTACACAAACCTGGCCAATAAAGCTGATTCTGATTCTGATTCTGATTCTGAATACAAGCAAAAGCCAACAAAAACCAAAACACGCCCCTGACTCAGTCGAAACAAACATACGGGCTGTTTGGGAGGGTCGGACGGAAAGAGATCGATTCTGAGAGTGCACTGTATTTATGCTCTGCTCGTTAGTAAAGGTCAGTGGAGGACAATGGCTTCCTTTAATTCGGGGGAGGAGGAGGAGAAGAACAGGATCGTTTCTCCTGTTTGATATTGCGGTTCGCTTGGAACCTATTAGAGCTATAAGAGAGCCGTGCTTCAGGGGCTTGTCGACATGAGTGCACTGAAATACCCGGAATGCACACACACACACTCTCACACACACAGACACATGCGTGCACACACACACACACACACACATGCGTACACACACACATACAAACAGACATACGCGTGCGCGCACACACACACACACACACACACACACACACACACACATCCACACATCCACAGCCAATGTGGAGATACTGACTTATTCATGCACACAAGCACTCTCGCACACACTTACAGAGAGAGACCCAGAGCTATGTTTCTCATTACAGGTATGTGGCACACTGCTCAGCTGCCTGCAAGCATGCATGTTCACTTCAGTTCAGACCATGCTTTGGGTGCAGTCACTGAACTGTTCAACATGGAAGCGTTAATGCCATCCTCCTGTGCTTGAGTTTAACCCATTCCAAATCTGATTTCCATGTAATTCTCCTCCACTTGCTCCAAAAAAGCTCAGCTTAAAACAGCAGATGAGATATTTTTAGACTTCTATTTATTCCAAATGTTTACTACTACCAGCAGTCTCTCTCATTTTTTCTCTCCCTCTCTCCCCTCTTTCTCTTTTTCTGCCTCTCTCTCTATCTGTCTGTCTTTCTCTACAGTATTTCACTTCAACCATGCGGCCACAATTCGGTGTGGTATTTCCCTGCCCATGTGGTGTCAGTATGAATATGATGGACATAAGTATTTTTGGCATTACTTCACTCACAAGATGCTTGAATATAATAGTTATTGAAAAATGAAGGATAGCCAGCAACCGGCAACTGAAAATGTCAATAGAAACCAGTATGTTTCTGTACATTGACATTCGTCATGGTTACAATAATTCAACAAAACAGGGTTTTAAAAGCAGGCACAGTCTGCTGAAGACAGTCAGCCATGAACATATACGGTCAATTCAAACAACAGTGTTTGTTGTTGTTGTTGTTGTCGTTGTGGTCGTGGTATCACCATGGCGCTCAGGAGATTGTGGCGTTGGGATCAGCAGAGGCAGTGTCAGTGGACGAGGCTGCGGCAGGAACTGAGGCAGAGACTGAGGCTGTCAGTAATCCAATCTGTAAACATGCCAACGTTGTCTGCCTCTGATCTCTTTTCAAAGAGCCATCTGCTTAAAATGGCCCACATTTAAATTACAAGCTTACTGCTACCCCTCAACACACAACCCCCCATCCTTGTCTTTCACATGTCTCTCCCATGCTGTATATAAACGATTGGAGTCTTATTCTCTCTCTGTATTTCTTTCTTTCCTTTTTGTGGCTGGGGAAAAGGGGGTTGTACAAAAGACCCTAGCTACATATGAAAAGCTGGATGACAGCAATTTATGTCATCTGATTGACTATCTGTGTATAAATAGCCTCCAGCCTCCTATAACAGGGGTGAGCTAGCTACATGCAAGTGTGCCTACAAGTGATGTTCAAGTGAGGCTCAAGACTTACAAACGCCTGAGCTGATTTGTGCTCAGTGTGTGTTTTGGTGTCCAGACTTTAATACGTATGGATCAGACACAGACACACAGATCTTTAATACATATGGATCAGACACAGACACAAAGATGCTGGCCCAATACTGGCCCAATGCTGGTAAAACCTTTTATTTCTCCTCTCCCTCGTTGCCCTATTTCTCGCTATCTCTCTCTCTTTCCCCTCTCCAATCTGCCTGAATTTCTTTGTCTCTTTCTTCCCATCCCTGCACTCTCTCTCCATCCCCATCCCTTTCTCTCTCTCTCTCTCTCTCTGTATCTCTCTCTCTCTCTCTCTCTTTTCACCCCCCTCTCCCTCTCTTCGCATTTTCTCTTTCTCAGTCTTCAGGCTTATCCGTTAGCCCACGAGTGGCCTGCGTTTGGTTTCATCCCACTGAGACAGTCTGCCAGGCCTTTGTAATAAGCCTTGTTTTTCGGGGGCAAAGTGAAAACACCCCACCACCCCCCTTCTATCTCCTTCTGTCCCCTAACCGTGTCAGGCCGTGGATTTGCTCTGGCACCCGTCACCAGGCTGTTTGTTTAGAGGCCGGCTGTTTGTTGGCACCGTTGGCAGAGGAGACACCGTCCCAGGTGGCATCGCAGCCTGACACGGCTGTGCCAGTCTCAGCGCAGACTGGCACACCTTTGCATGGTGTTAAAGGAGTAGTGTGTGATTCTACTCCAAAACACGTTTATTTTTTAATCAAACGAGTCAATTGTTTTGGTCAGTTGTCGTTTTAGAATTGCTCCTCACAGTCTTCTTCTAGACTGGAGTTTGTGCACAATCCTTGCTCTGAGAAACGGAGGCAAACATAACGACTTCACACTTCTTCACGAGCACACAAGAAAAGGGTGTAATTTGCTTGGCGATTGAGCTCAAATATCAGAGCCCTTTCTCCAGAATCGCAGACTGCATCTTTAATGTTGGGGTATTAGACATAATTACCTCAGCAGATGCCAGTCCAAATGGCTGCAGCGACGAGCCGCATGGGAGCGTATATACAGTGTGAAGGAGATCTGCACAGCGGCTTAGATCCCAATCATTATGTGCAATGGACAGGGTTCTCAAATGACCCATCGCAATAAGCCTTGGCTAAATCGAACGAGACAAAGGATAGAGGATCTGAAGATGGTCCGTTGGGAGCCCACGTCAAACAACAACAACCGCACACCAAACTGTTAAAGCAGGCAAAGGTGAGAGAGAGAATGAACGGATTGTGCTGAGCACAAGGTAGAGCGTCATGTAAGTGCCATTTAAAGGCAAACGTTTACGTTTATTTATATTTATAAACCACTTTAAAAACAACAACAACAGCTGACCAAAGTGCTGGAAAGGCAAACATCATGAACACAGCATCTATATAGAATAGTAATTAGGGTCCACACATCATTTACACCCTTGGTTGTAGGTCCAGTCACAGGATGGTAATGCTAACTGTGATAGCTGTGGATGTCATGCCAGGGACGACTAAATATTTTGAGATGGTTATGTGTGGCCATGTGGACACAAGACATGCCGTTGATTATATGTGGACACAAGGCATGCCGTTGATAGCGTGCTTGCTGCCTCTCAAATGATAGAAATGATTGATGTTGGTTATCCAATGTTGGCTTGTTCCTCTGCCAAGATGTTGTCATTCAAATACCAATACTCTGACAGGGACACTCCCCCTGAACCCCCCCCCCCCCCTCCCACACACACACACACACTGCACTCCCTCCCTCCCCCACTCCCCCTGACCTCCCCCCCCCCACACACACACACACACACTGCACTCCCTCCCTCCCCCACTCCCCTTTCCCCAACACACTGTGGTTTGAGTGTCCATAATTAAATTCTCCCCGTTCACTTCCTGCTAATCAGCCAGATGAGGATTTTCTCACCTCTGTCCCTTTTCCCTCCCTCTTTAATTCTCTCTCTCCCTCTCTCTATTCTCCTCTCTCACTTGCTTTCTTTCCATTCATCCCCCTCTCTCTCTCCATTTCTCTTTCTCTCTCTCCATCCCTCTCTCTCTCTCTCTCTCTCTCTCTCTGTCTCTCGTTTGCTGGAAGAGCCCAGCTAATATCCTCCCCCACGCTGCACCACGGCTCGTGCTGTGTGGCGGCAATGGCCGTGCGTTGCGTGGGTCTGGCGCGTCACCTCAATTATGGGCTCTCTTCTCGGCGCCGTGTCACTCGGGGTCCCTGGAGAACGGGCCGGGATTACAAATCAAAACTCATTTGAGTCACACCTTGCAATTTAAATACCAGGCCTGACAACATGAAAGATCTCTCTCTCTCTCTCTCTCTCTCTCTCTCTCTCTCTCTCTCTCTCTCTCTCTCTCTCTCTCTCTCTCTCTCTCTGTGTTTGTGTCAGTGTACTCTGTAGTGTGTTTAAAATTTAGTATGGGTGTGTATGTGAATGGGTGTGTATGTAAGATGTTAGGATGATACAGTGTGTGTGTGTGTGTGTGTGTGTGTGTGTCTTTTGATAAGAATCTGATCTCCGTTTGTGGGGGTGTATATATATGTATATGCGCTAATATGTTGTGTCAATACCTTAATTTTTATGACTGCCAATGAATATACATAGTGAGTGGGTGAATGTATGCATATTGTATGTTCGCCTGTGCCTCCCACTAATGTATGAGCTTGTTGAACTCATGCTCATCAACTCAGCAGATGGTGGCTCTGGTCCTCAGCCACAGCTCACATCTCAGAGTTGGTAACACACACTCACACACACACACACACACACACACACACACACAGAGAGACACACACACACACATTCAGAAAACACATACAAAACCTTCCCTTAACCATTCCAGTAAAGTACAAGCTGTTCATATCAATTCATATTCTCAGACAATGACAGTAGAGTCAAGATGGTGTGCTCCATCACACTTAACTAGCACAAAGGTTAACGACACTGCAGAACCAAGCTGGCATCCTTTTGACAGCACAGAAGTAAATGACACTGTGGGTCCAAAATGGCGTCCCCTGTCAGAGATGAAACAACAGGGGAAGTAAATGACATTGCAGAGCCAAAATGGCGTCCCTTGTCAGAGCCCAAAGCAGCAGAGAGGTTAATGACACTGTGAATTGGATTTGAGCCGGAGCCATAACAAAGATCCATAACCAAGGCTGTAGGGGGAAGTGAGCTCGTAAGCACGGTTATTCTGCCGTAATGGGTGATTGATCGAGGCGTCAGGGGTGTGCCCCCTTAAGGTGGAGGTGGTGGTGAGGTGTGTGTGTGTGTGGGGGGGGGGGGGGCATTTATTTGGTTGGTGGAACACTGTGACCAACTCACAGTGGATTAACACACCCATACCCACGCGACTCAAACTCTGAGTCTAATCCATGTACACACACTCATATACACACACACACACACACACACACACACACACACACACACCGTCCTTCCCGGCCCTGCCCATTCAGAGCAGAGCAGTCCACTCAGGCGTGCCCCACTCAACTACACCCAATTTGTCATCTAGGAGAGTCACTTGAGAAAAAAAAGAGGTGTGTGTGTTTGTATGTGTGAGAATCTATGTGCATGATGGTCTGTGTGTGAGTGTGCGTGCGTGTGTGTGTGTGCGAGTGTGCGTGTCTGTGTGTGTGTGTGTTTGTGTCTGTGTTAAGTGTGATATGGGGGGTACAGTATATCGCCTATAGCACGATGTCACACCTTTCAAAACAGCTTGTGATTGTTGGTGACAGCTGTCAATCAGGCACTACTCCCTCTAACTGCCATTGCCTTGTACAGTAAACTCTTGAGCACCAATCAGGTAAGTTGCCGGGAGAGGAGGAGTGGGTGTTGGAGTCGGAGACTGCAGTGCAAGGGTCTGTCATGCTGATGAGTGAGTGAGAGAGAGAAAGAGGGGGATAAAAAGAAGAGATAGAAAAAAGAAGAGAGGGAAAGGGAGGAGAGGAGGTTTGTGCTGCCGGCAGCTTTTCTGAGACCTCGTCCTGACCCTGCTGGGTGTGCCGAGTGATTTGCCTGGGTGACCGCTGCTCACACACCCACACAGACACAAACACAAACACACTCACATACAAATACACATAGACATATCAATACACACACAACACTTTCACATACACAAACACTGTGAAACACTCTCTCACTCACACACACGCACCCACACATGCACACTGCCTTTCTCTCTCTTTCTTTCTTCTCTCTCTCTTTCTTTCTCTCTCTCTCTCTCACACACACACACACACACACACACACTCATTCAGGTAGGTAAAATGAATGTGTCGCCTCATTAGGACATATTCTCTGGCCTCCTCCCTCCTCCACAGAGTGCAAAAGGCAATTTTATCTGTAAATGAAACCATCGGTTTGCCGATAATGAGAAATATAATTCAAAATGATTCAATCTGTAATCATAATGCAGGGGACCTTGCAAATTGACAGCATGTGATGAATCATCAGACTGAGTGTGGATAAAGGAAGCGGAGGCTTTTGGGAAAACAATGGCAGCCACAAAAGAAACTGGCCAAGAAAATGGGGGGCAATTTGGTGAAGGTGAATCCGACCTAATTTATATGGCTTTCTTTTGGAGGAAGAGAGCTGAGGGGGGTGGGGGAGGAGCTATTTTGGAGTAGTTTGATTAACGTTGACTTTAAAATGCCAAATGAACATCATCATTCCGCTCTGTTTCAAATCGTCTCCTTTTGTCTCGTGCATTTGAGCAATTACAGAGCGCTCTCGGCTATTTATAGCGCTCGTTGGGGATGACATGTTTCTCAAACAGCGCAAGGAAAAATGGAGTACCTTACAGCCCTTATTTAAGGACACAGAGAATAGGTTTTAAAATCACACCTTAAGGGCCGTTTACACCAAGAACGATAACGGCAAAAACTAGCTAATGTGAATGACAATGTCCACACATAAACTATAACGATAACGACATATCGTTAGGAATCAGAGTGATTTTGAGAACGATAAAAAGCTGACAACCAATCAGAATCCATAATATTTTAGCCATCACATTCATCAACACGAGGATAAACTTTTCTTATAATTAGTCAGTATGGATGCTTTTATCGTTATAATAGTTATCTTTATAGTTATTATTCCTGGTGTGAACAGCCCTTTATTCTGGGGGCAACTATCGCTAAACCAGTAGAGGGTTTTTATGAGGGCATTTTAGGGAAAGGTTTTAAGTGGGTCGCATTCAACTGACAAATAGATGATGGCCGAAGTTTGAATCGGGTAATGTCAGGATGTCATGAAAGGATGTGGGCTGATGAAAAGATGAGATGGGGGAAGATATGGATTGGATTTGATTGCTCTGGCACTGGGCTGCAGTAAAATGTCATCCGTATGGCTGGTGTGGGAACATAATTGTTTGCTGGAGGAGGAGAGTGGGGGGGCTCTTCTCTCTCTGAGTGGTGTAGTGGGGATTTTTAAAGTAGGGGGAAGCTATTTTAATGACATTACAAAAACTGTAACACTCGCACCTCCACACATCTCGCAAGGCCAAATTGATACCAACTTTCGTGAACATGAAACCGAATTCAAAAAAACAATTAAATGACATGGATTAGCTTCAAAATGTAGCCTAATGTCTTCACCCAAACTACACTTTTCCACCAAAGTCTATGAATATGGTCTGTTGCTTTTCATTTTGTTGTATCATACTGTACAATAAACAGACAAACCATAATGTAGAATAGCCTATGTAATCTATCGTAGTCTAATCTCCTTGACGCATAACATGCAGCGGCATGGCTTCATTCATTACCACACGTAAACCATGGCAATAACAATAGCACAAGCAGGATTCACACGCATTAATCACACTGTGTGGGCAGTGTAGCTCAATTTGAGGGGGCGTCACATGAATGTCATTGTGAATGATTAAAAAGGAAAGGTGCACAGTCAATAAAACAAAACAAAAGAATAACAGAAAGAACATTGTCAGGCAAGTGCCAGTCATTTGAAAAGTTTTTGTTTAGATGAAAGTAGCTGCACCAATCGTAAGTTTTTCCTAAAGTTGTTCAGGTTCACTGTTGGGTCATTACTTATGGTTAAATAGCCTATCACTTATATATTGGAGCTCCCTCAATAAAAATCACTCGTATTACTCACACATGCTTATCGTGTCATTTTGACCACTGGATTAGCCTACCTGCTTTCTGCAAAACACAAACGAAGGAATTGCAACAGTGGGCCTTGATGCTTGCTAGATTCGGATACAGGCAGTTGTATAATCTATGTTTTTTTAGCCACATTAGCTACTTTCGGGGAACGACGAGCTGCGTAGTTTTTAATGTCTTTACGTATGGTGGAGTGCTACAGCATGACGGCCATTCTTGTAACGAATTTTATGACAAAGAGGCCTAATTTGGGGACGTTTGTGATGCGTTCTTATCACTGGTAACAACACTTGTTATATTAAAAAATGCATATTAAAATGCTAAAAACAATGCTCCAAGGAGTGGGGGGAAGGCGTTCCCCTGCGTCCAACGCCCACTACACCCCTGGCGTTGATCACCATGGGACAGGGAGTATTTTTAGATGTCTCTAATTCAGCCGTCACTAAGAAGTGCTTTCATACATGCAAACGCACACACATGCATTCGCAATACACACATACGTACATTACACCCATACCTACTGTTTCACACATGCTCACAGAAATATACACAAACACCCCCCCACACACATATACACACACAAACACACACAAACACACACGCAAGCACACACACACACACACACACACACACGCGCACACACAACCCCCCCCACACACACACACACATCTAGCAATGGAAATCAATAAGAGAGGTCTGTATTGGTGTGTCAGTTAGCTAGATATGGCTTGACGTGGCTTGATGCAGCTGAACCTGTCTCTCTATCACTCTCTCTCCACTCCTCCATCTCCCACTCTTGTCTTCCCCCCTTCACCTCAGACCCGCATTTGAATTTCAAATCATCTGAAGATGCTCACACACTCCTAAAAAAATAAAAAACACACACTCCAATGAGATTATGCAACAGCCGTGAGCCACCACAGTGTGACAAAAGGAATATCAAATGCCAGTGACTGTGTGTGTGTGTGTACTCACACACACACACTTACTCATGAGTAAGAGGCTGCAGCCGTCTCTTTGACTCAAACAACAGTCAAGGGGCTTGCGTTCACGTTGGCCTGATTAATTCGGGTCGCCAGTGTGTGACTCGACACGTCCCAGTGGTGTCAGCCTGTGTCGCGTAGGATGACTACACATGATTTTTAATGTGGAGCTCGAATGCTAGTGTGAGTGTGAGTGTGTGTGTGTGCGTCTGTGTGTGAAAGTATTTGTGTGTGTGTGTGTGTGTGTGTGTGTGTGTGTGTGTGTGTGTAAGTGAGGGAGTTGAAAAGGGTGACAAAGGTGTCCTAGGGCACTGCCAGAAGTTGAGTGTGTGTGTGTGTGTTGTGCTCACACTGCACACTTCATAGCGTGGTAGCCTTTGATGTCCATACCCTTTGACAACACCCTGAATTATAATGTGCTTTCTCTCTCTCTCTCTCTCTCACTCACTCTCTCTCTTTCTCTCTCACTCTCTCTCTCTCTCTCTCACACACACACACACACACACACACACTCATACACTCATAAAAGTAGTGGGTGAGCAGTTCCCCTCGTCCATCACACATCTTTCCTCCTGCTTTTCTGCTTGTTTCAGGGGTCTGTGTCATGCACACTCTTTGGAAGACAGCGTTGTATCATTCAAGTAAAAAAGTACAGTGATCAGCTACTATGCATCACGTCTCCGAGAAACCTCAAAATTATGGATGTGTGTGTGTGGGGTGTGTGTGAGTGTGTGTGTGTGTTAATGTGTGTGTGTGTGTATGCATTTTTGCAGTCGGCAGTCTGTGTGTGTGTTAGCCTGCATCCTAGTGCCTCACTGCACTAGGCTGAAACCCAAGACTGCAGCCATTTGCCATCTAACTTGTTTGGATGCTGACCACTTGAGATGTGCAGGGCGGAGAGGAGGATACTGTTACAGCGTTATGGGATGCTCACATCGTTTGGCAGTAGAGAGTGGTGTGTGTGTGTGTGTGTGTGTGTGTGTGTGTGTGTGTGTGTGTGTGTGTGTGTGTGTGTGTGTGTGTGTGTGAAAGGTTGGAGTCTGGGTTTTAATGGTTTGGGAGAAGAGTGTGTGTTTGTGAGAGAGAAAAAACAAGTATAGGAAGAGAGGCAGGAAGAGAGTGTATAAGATTGAGAGAGTGATTAATGGATATGTAGATATACGTGTAACTATTTAGATTGAGAGACTGAAAGAGTGACAGAGAGGGGATGAGAGAGAGGCAAGTACAGTTAATGAATGTGTGTGTGTGTGTGTGTGTGTGCGTGTGTGTGTTTTTGCATTAGTGCGTGTGTGTGCGTGTGAAAGTAACAGAAATTAATAAAATAGCTGTTTGAATGTGTATTTATGTGTCTTTCTGGGTGTGTGAGGTAGAGGTCAGATCAGAGAGAGAGAGAGAGAGATGTGATTTACATACTGTGTGTTGAAGTGAGAGGTCAGACCTTCGGCCACACAGGTCATTTGGAGGACATGGACACGGGGTGAAGCTTTTCACAAGTGTCGGAGTGTGTGAAAGTGTGTGTGAGTTAGTGTGGGGGTGGGAGGAGTGCAGTGTAAATGAAGTCTTGTGTGTGTGTGTGTGTGTGTGTTGATGTAAGAGGGAGAGAGACAGAGAGAGAGAGAGAACAAGAGAATAGAAAGAGGTAGAGAAAGTGTACGAGTTTTGTGTGTGCGTGCGTGCATGTGTGCGTGTGAAGGAACATGAGGAGCTGGTTCTGATTTCAGCAAGGACAGAAATAGCTCAGGTGGCTGCAGCCTGGACACTGTTCGTAGAGGGTGTGTGTGTGTGTGTGTGTGTGTGTGTGTCATGGGCGGATTATGAACTTCCGGGCCCCTGGGCCCAGATGTATGAAGGGCCCCCCAGTTATTGTCGTATATGTGGGAGGGGGGGTTTGGGGGTCCTCCCCCAGAATTGTTTAAATTTGTTTGATGTGATTTCCTGTATTCTGGTGCATATTGGGGATGGCCGATACTAAATTCAATCAGATTCATAGCCTACATCCTGATTTGTTAATAATGAGGCAATGATTTCATGCAAAGGCTTGGGCTTCAGGGCCCCCTGACCCCTTGGGCCCCTGGGCCTGGGCCCGGTAGGCCCGTGCAGTAATCCATCCCTGGTGTGTGTGTGTGTGTGTGTGTGTGTGTGTGTGTGTGTGTGTGTGTGTGCGTGTGTGTGTGTGCGTGTATTTTTCCCACTAATACACACAGGAGGGCAGTAATCCATCCCTGGTGTGTGTGTGTGTGTGTGTGCGTGTATTTTTTCCACTAATACACACAGGAGGGCAGTTCTCCATGTGTTGTTGTTTGGTCTTCCTGGTGGGCAAGGCTTCTGCTGACATCCTCGTAAGTATGGCCTCTCCCTTCCTCTTCTCTTCCCTCCTCTCCTATCCTCCTGCCGACACACAGGGAAAACTCTATTTGTTCTCTGCCCTGGGACACCTTCAATCACTGTCACAGCACAGCTAGTGAGGAAATAGAACTGTGTGTGTTTATGTGTGTGAGAGAGAAAGAATGTGTTTGTCTTTGTGTATGGGTTGTGTGTGTGTATGTCTTTGTGCATAGGTAGTGTGGGTGTTACGGGTTATGGGTGAGCATGCATATATGTTTTTTGTGTGTTTGTGTTTGTGTTTGTTTGTGTGTGTTTGTGTGTGTGTGTGTGTGTGTGTGTGTGTGTGTGTGTGTGTGTGTGTGTGTGTGTGTGTGTGTGTGTGCATCTGTGTGTGGGCAGCAGCTACCACACAGGGAGAGAGTAAGAGCTCACTGTAAAAAGTGTGTGGGCTGAACTCAGGTATTGCCAGTGACCTGTACCAAATGAGCCCCTTATAAAATATGCACAGCAGCGGAGCCCTGCTCCATGTGCAGTTATAGGAATGAAAACCCTGTTTGGTTTAAAGTGCCATTACACTATAAATATACACCAAATTTACTAATCCAGGAGTTTATAGTTAAATATTTGGACAGTTGGACATTTGAATATTTACTTGACTAGACTCACTAAGTGTAAAAAAATGGCCTATTTAGCATTACAGTTTCCAAAAGGTAATGCATCACATTTACTACATTACCCATAACAGCACACTGTAAGAGAACAAAGAGGCCAGTAGTACTGAGAACTCACATTCAGAATACCTGTACTGCTAATACCATACTGTATATATACAGTCTATGGCTAATACACACTGCTACAGTTGTATTGATGCAACATGGTGCCACACACCCATACACGCACACACACACACACACACACACAGACACACCTACACAAGTAGGTGCTGACTGGGCACACCTAAAAGGGTATTGGGATGACCTTCACAGGATGCGAAGTGTACAGTAGTTATGTTCTGCATCTTAAAGATGTGAAGTGCATGCTAACAAACACACACACACACACACACACACACACACACACACACACAGCAGCCATCGTCCTTTTTTAGTCGTTATTGATTGTCTCCAGCGGTCTCCTCCCAATGCGTGTGTGTGTGTGTATGTGTGTGTGCAAGGCGAGTGTTTCTGTCAGAGCAACTGGACACCCCGCAAAGCTTATCATTTAAACCATTTAAATCTTCACCTTTTGGTAAGCCTGCAGCAACAGCCTAATCGTATTCACTGACACGACTCAAACCTTTCTTAGGTGACTTAACAGAATTCTCCTCATTGAAAGGACTTTCTATGTTGTGTAGGTCCAATCTATGATGGCAGGTGATGGCGTGCGTGCGTGGGTGCGTGTGCGCATCTCGCTGTGTCAGAGCGGGGCCACGCCGGACGCACAGCTGAGGTCATGCCCAACACCTGACCAGAGAGAGAAAGAGAGAAAAAGAGAGTAATAGACAGTAATGTAATTCTACTCACTGAGAGTGTCATCATTATCTCCAAACCACTGTCCTCATCACAGGGCATCACAAGGGAGTTACTCAAGTCACTCAAATGAGATGGACAGACAGAGGGAGGGATGGAGGGAGAGAGAAGGAGCGGAGGGAGATGAAGAGGGGAAGGAGGGACTGAAGGATAGAGAGAGAGAAAGAAGGATGGGGAAGAATAGATGAAGAGTAATAGAGAGGGAGGGAGAGATGAAAGGGATGGAGAGAGAGAGAGGTAGAGAGTGGGAGAAGGGAAAGAGAGAGAAAAGAGAGAACGAATAGGATTTAACATAAGCCTGTGTGTGGAGTGAGAGAGAGGAATGGAGAGGGAGATAGAGAGATGGAGAGGGAGAGATAGAGAGAGGGAGGGAGAGAAAAGAGAGAGTGAATAGCAGCTAGCATAAGCCCGCGCGTATGCGGAGTGCGCCACTGGGCATCTGTGGGGAAATCCGAACCAACACTCCAGTCTGCAACGGAGGGTGAAAGAGTGAGAGGCTCGCTCCTTCTCTCTCTCCCTTTCTGCTTCTATTTATCTCTCTCTCTCCTTCAGGGTGCTAATGAAAAGTATATTTTTACATTACATTTAGTAGACACCTCTTGACCAAAGTGACTTACATATTTCAACTATATTACAAGGGATCACATTGTCCCCGGAGCAACTTGGGGTTAAGAGCCTTGCTCTAGGGCACACTGGTGGAAGCCGGGAATTGAACCCACATCTTTCAGGCTACTGCACGCAGACCCAGCTCCTTAACCACTACACTACCACTGCCCCCCTTCATCCCTCTTTCCGCGTTTGTCCTTTTCTATTTGTCTCTTGTTTTCCTATTATCTCTCCTTTGTTCCTCTTCTCTCACTCTACTCCTCCTCAGCCTCTCCCTTCTCTCTTTTGGTTTCTTCCATTCTCCCATTCTTCTCTTCCTCCCCTCTTTTCCCAACTTCTTGCTATCTTGCTCTCTCCCTCTTTCTCTAGCCCCTGGCCCTGCCTTATGTCTGCCTCCCATAGTGCCATGAGGAATATGACACGGCAGCTTCACCCAGTGGGGCGTCTGTGCAACAACAACCTAACAGGCTGGAGGAGTATGACAAGATTGCTGCTACAGTACACCCCACAGTGTGTGTGTGTGTGTGTGAGAGAGAGAGAGAGTTACAGAGAGAGAGAGGGAGTGAGTGTGTGTGTGTGTGAGTGTGTGAGTATGTGTGTGAGAGAGAGAGAGAGAGAGACAGAGAGAGCATGTGTGTGTTTGTTTGTGTCTGAGAGAGAGAGAGAGACAGAGAGAGAGAAACAAAAACAGAGAGAGCATATGTGTGTTTGTATGTGTGTGTGTGTGTGTGTTTGACTGTATGACTCAGTGGACAGAAAAGTGCTGACAGAACATCAGAACCTTTTGTCCTGGGTACCCAGAGTGTGCCACCTAGTGTTAGAGCTAGTGAGAGAGAGCTGCACCACAGACACATCACTGCAAACACACACACACACACACACACACACACACACACACAAACAGGGGTGCCATTACTTGTGTGATAGTAATATTGCCAAATGTCTTGCCAATCCCAACGTGTTGTATTTATTATATCGGAGACAATTCATTCAGAATTGTGCCTACCTATTTTCTTTGTGATTGCCTTTATGTAACACTACAATCTTATATAGGCTATCATATAGTAGCCTTAATACCTACTCATTACATTAGATTAGATTCAACTTTATTGTCATTGTGCAGAGTATAAGTACAAAGACATTATTATACATGTAATTCTAAATATAATCAAATTCAAGCAATCCACATTCCAATCACACAGGCCATTAAGTCACATTATGCTGTTACTAAATGCTGACAATTGAGCTCTGTAGACAGTGTTATAGAAGTTCATACTTCACAAGAGCTAGAGGGACGTTGGAAGTAGGCTTATCTGTAAGAGATAGTGTGGATCATAAAAGGGGTGGTTTCTGCCTGTTACAGTAAATACACCATTTTAACGCAGTTTGGGAGGGACAGAAATACCTAACAGAGCAAGCAGGGCCCGTCTTGGTTGCTTCTTTCTGACTCCAGTGACATAAACATTGGCTACCTGAATAATGTTATCACTTCACTGCTTGACACTGGAGACTTATATTTCATGTGAACAATGGAGATGTTAGGAAAATTAGCTTTGGGTTAACAGAGATGCAGATCATCTCCTTAATTCATTTCTTTGCGCAACATGCAACATTCTACGATTATTTCAGCGAGATGAGTGAAATAAATGTTTTTTTTTTTTTTTTTTTTTTTTATAAACGCTGCAATCGCCATAGGCTAGCTTTTGTGCTACGATATTCACCTCTGTTAGACCTAGAACAAGTTGCTATTTCCTTTTTTTCCGTGCAGTGGATTAGGCTATCAAATTGCTATGCTCGTTTCATGAACAGTTACAGTAATCCACGTCATTCATGGTTTTAAATATAGTTGTTTCTGGCCTACCCACGAGTGATTCAGTGTCACTTGTGCAAACACGCACACTGAATGGTGTAATAATCTTAGTGAGGGTTTTGGCCCAGAAGGGGAGAAAAGGAATAATAAGAAGGAGAAGAAGAGGGAGAGAGAGAGCGGTGGCAGAACGCAGAACAGAGAAAAGTAGTGGAAGAGTGTGTGTGTGTGTGTGTGTGTTCAAGTCTATGGCGTGTGTGTGTTCAAGTCTATGGCGTGTGTGTGTGGTTGTTCAAGTCTATGGCGTGCGTGTGTGTGTTCAAGTCTATGGTGCAGTATACATATGCTATATATGTCTATGGTGCAGTATATGCTGAAGCTGGGCTCTGCACCTTGACACGTATTCTTGTTATGGTGCTGTATAGATAAAATTGAATGGAATTGAGTCTGTGTGTGTGTGCGTGTGTGTGTGTGTGTGTGTGTGTGTGTGTGATTGTGTGATTGGTGTGTGTGTGTGTGTGTGTGATTGTGTGATTGGTGTGTGTGTGTGTGTGTGTGTGATTGTGTGTGTGTGTGGGTGTGTGTGTGTGTGTGTGTGTGTGTGTGCGTGTGTGTGTGTGTGTGTGTGTGTGTGTGATTGTGTGATTGGTGTGTGTGTGTGTGTGTGTGATTGTGTGATTGGTGTGTGTGTGTGTGTGTGTGTGATTGTGTGTGTGTGTGGGTGTGTGTGTGTGTGTGTGTGTGTGTGTGCGTGTGTGTGTGTGTGTGTGTGTGTGTGTGTGTGTGAGCTCCTGCTCTGGCCCTGTGCCTATATGATCAGTCATCCAACAGAACTGCCTCCCCTGCAGCCTACAGGCACCGCTGCAGCCATGACACCTGAGTCAGACAGAGAAGGAGAGAGAGAGAGACAGAGAGAGAGAGAGAGAGAGACAGAGAGACAGAGAGACAGAGAGAGGGGGGGTTGAAAGTATAGGGGGAGTAGGGGGTTTCTTCTTTGGGAACATACTGTACATGAAGAAGAAAGAGACAAAGAGAGAGAAAAGAAGACCATGGAGGAGAAGGAATAATACTAATAAGAGGAAGAAATGAAAGGGAGCATGGAATGAAGGAGAAGACAAAAATAAGAAAAGGAATAAGACGTAGAAGAAGAGGGAGAGAGAGAGCGGTGGCAGAACGCAGAACAGAGACAAGTAGTGGAAGAGGAGAGAGAGCAAAGAGAGACAGAGTGAAAAGGAGGCAAGAACAGATCCAGAGAAGAATGTAGAGAAAGAAAGAAGAGATACACAGAGGTGGGGTAGAGAAAGAGAGAAGAAGAGATACACAGAGGTGGGGTAGAGAAAGAGAGAAGAAGAGATACACAGAGGCGGGGTAGAGAAAGAGAGAAGAAGAGATACACAGAGGTGGGGTAGAGAGAGAGAGAAGAAGAGATACACAGAGGTGGGGTAGAGAAAGAGAGAAGAAGAGATACACAGAGGTGGGGTAGAGAAAGAGAGAAGAAGAGATACACAGAGGCGGGGTAGAGAAAGAGAGAAGAAGAGATACACAGAGGTGGGGTAGAGAGAGAGAGAAGAAGAGATACACAGAGGTGGGGTAGAGAGAGAGAAAAGAACAGATACACAGAGGTGGGGTAGAGAAATACACAGAGGCGGGGTAGAGAAAGAGAGAAGAAGACATACACAGAGGTTTTTCATCATCAAGGTCACACACAAGAAACATCTCATGATGTGTAAAAGCAAAGAGCTGTCCCAAGACCTTCGCAACCTTACTGTTTCAAATTATTGATGGATCTGGTTATAAATGCATTTCAAAGCTTCAGAATCTTCCAGTAAGCAGCGTTGGGGCAAGAACATTACTGCATCATCCACCGGCCATCCACAGGGGCTCTTTGCAAGATTTCTGACCAGGAAGTCAAAAGGACAGTCAGAAGAGTAGCTTAAGAGCCAAGGACCTCTAGGAGAAAGCTCCGGAAAGACTTGGAGCCAGCAGGTACAATTGTTACAGAGAAAGTCATGGGTACTGTAATGCACTCCACCTCCATGGCCTCTATGCACGCTCACCCTGCATGACTCCATTACTGAGGAAAAACGTCATGCTACACATCATGTTTGGAGGAGATGGCACTGTACATCACCCTAAAAATACCACACCAACAGTATGGCTTGGAGGTGGAGGTGTGGTACTGGCAGACTTCATACAGTTGAAGGAATGAAGAACTGAGACATTTTTTCCAGGAGAATCTTGCCATCCACCAGGATGATGAGGATGAGACGTGGGTAGACTTTCCAGCAGGACAACGATCCAAAGCATACAGCAAAGGAAACTCTCAATTGGTTTCAGAGAAAGGAAATCAAGGCCCCTGACTTAAATCCAATTGAAGATTTCTGAAAGGAACTAAAAATCAGGATTCACAAGAGGGACCCCTGGAATCTTCAAGATTTGGAAGAATGGGCCAAAATTACACCTGAATACTGCAACTGATTAGTTTTGTCATACAGGAAATGTCTTCAAGCTGTCATTACAAAGAAACGCTTTTCCACAATGTATTTCAGTAATTTTAAGTAGGTGCGTTCAATACTTTTTTCCTGCGTCATTTCACTTTATTACACATAACTTTATTTATGGACTTTAGTGTTTTTTTTATATATGTGTGGATTATCTGAGCTAATACTAATGTCTGAGGAAAATTTCATGTGAATAGCATCATTGGAAGTATACTTACTGAAATGTTTTTTGTTTTTATTTCCCCCACTGTATACATGTACAAACACACACACACACACACACACACACACACACACACACACACACACACACACACACTCACCACCATTCCCCAGCCTCTACCTTTCATCTGTCACCCCAATGCATCAGCAGAATCCCCCCCCCCCCCCCCGCCCGGCACACACACACGTCAACCCACAGATGACACAGATATCAGAAGCACGCACACACATGCACACGCTCACACACACACACACACACACACACACACACACACATATTCACACATAACACCGGTGGCATTCTCCTGTCCCTGATCCCGCTGTGCTTTCTCTCACCAAAGTGAGCAGCGGCCATGCTTGTGTCAATCCCTGCTCCCTGTGCTAGACTTCCTCTCCTCTCCTGCTACTTCCTTTCCTCTCCTCCTCTCTTCTCTCTCCTCACCTCTTCTCTGTCTCTCTCCTCTCTCCTCTCCTCTTCTCTGTTTCTCACTTGCTTTGTTGCACCAATCCTACCTGCTACTGTGCTAGACTTCCTCTTCTCATCTCCTCTCTTCTCATCTCCTCTGTCTCTCACCTGCTTAATTTCATGTTGTTCACTCCTCGGCCCTTATTTCACACCTCTGTGCTGGGAGATGACAGGATGTGTGGCATCTGAATATAAAGAGCTTATCCTCTGTCACTCCCATGGGGGTAAATGCGTCATTGACATCTATGGCGAAAATAGCTGAATGACTGTGATTAACCTTGACAATCTGTGGGTCCTAATTTTTTTGACAGGCAAAGTTCAAATGTGTCACATGCATAGACCCAAACATTACTCTCATTACTGGGCATGCATAATGAATATGTGTATGTTAGACTTAGATTTTGCGGATTGATTTATTGTGGCCTTGTATGATAATGGAATATGTCTCCTATATTTTATCTGTGCATATGAAATATCCGTGCATGCCTGTAAAGTTGTGTACATCACAGCTAGAGATGCACTGATTGCAATTTTCTGGGCCGATTCCAATTTCCGAGTTTGACCTGCTGATACAGATTTTAGCCGATTCTGAACAACATGAACAATAGAACATGTTAACATAGAAATGTAATCAACTTATCAATAATGAAATGGCTGTTAAAGGCGCTCTAAGCGATGCTGGGTAACGTCACTTCTGTTGACTTTCAAACAAAACAGAGAGCTAGCTCACTACTTCCTCCCACTCCCTCCCGTGCTGCTGCAATTGAAACTCTCCTAAACGCGCATCTCGTCTCTGATTTGCTGGAACAGTTTGTTATGTTTTTATGGGCTAGGTTTGCCCAGGTTTTTGTTGCCGTTTTTGGAGCCTGGGCTGTCCACAGAGATCGCGTTTTTTACAGTGTATTCAGGACACAGATAGCTAGCATTTGTTTAGGTAATGTAAAATGTTTTAGCCTAAAAAACACGTGGCATTGCTTAGAGCACCTTTAAAACAAATGGAACAGGTGAACAGACAGATTCTTCCTCAAGTCCTAATTTCAGCTGCAGTATCAAACTATAATGCTTCCCAGTGTGGGAAATTCATTTCCCAGAGTGGGACAATCATTAATGCACTGTTACTGAACAAGCATTTTTTTCTTCTCACATCCAATAGCCAACTAAAAATACAAAAATCATTTTCATGATACATTTGAACATGCTGCCATGGAACATATTTTCATATGCATTGATGCATTTATGGGAGGCCGAGGGAAAAGTGGGAGTATCACTCAAACACCGGGGAGGAGAAATGCTAATAGCAATTGATTAGGTACTCCACCTTATCTATGAAAACAGCATGCATCAGTTTTCTTCATTGTAGGCTAGGCTACTCTGTCAAAAGAAACTTTAACTTTTGTTTGCCTTTCTAATAGGCTATCATATATTAACTTTCACAACATCCACTTCCCAATCTGCCAATCCCAATGGTCACAATTGTGACCGTACAAAAAAATCTTGCTCTTGTGCCTTTAAAATTGTTACTTTATGAATTATCAATACATTTCTCCCAACAATAGAAACCTGAAAGGGTCTCAGTTAATTATGTGCAGTGCCAATTATGTGCAGTGCCAAATGTGTAGTGTAATTTGTCACATGGCCAGAGCTGCTTACTGTATGTTTTGTTTGCATCCTGACCAGAAAATGTCCACCTAAAAGCTCCCAAACTAAAGCTTAGAAAAGTATGTTTATGTAAACAGGAGAAAGATTTTTTGTACACATAATCTTTAAGGTGTAGTATGGAGGGATGCAATTGAAATATGTGAACTTTGTTCAGAGTTCTCATAGCATGAGTGAACATGATGACGGTCACAATGCCTTTTCGGTAACACGCGGGGCGAAGCCAGACATTTGAAACATTGGGAGCTTAGCCCAGCGTCACACACAGGAAAAATAACCCCTTAAATAATGACTTCTTGTGAATTCTATTTAATTCTACTTTAAAAATGTGAGACTCAAGGTATATCTGACTGGCACTTTGGGTCTTTCAAGAAGGGTCTATAGGTGTTCTGCCCTTCAGGCATTTCATTTGAAGTTAATGCTTTTAATTTTGTACAAATTCAGTTTCATCCAGACTTTTATTTTGATGTTTGTATTTTTGGGCTGTACAGGAAGTAGGCAGGAAAATAGTTTAGATCACGTTAGAATTTGTGTGTGAAAAAAGCTAGAAACGGCAGGTTGATTAAAAGTGCAGACTGTTATTACCCCAGAGAAACTGCTTCTTACATGTTGATTCCCCAGCAGAGGCATCGCTTGTATGTATCACATCTTTGTTGTAGCTAAGTTAGATCGTTAGTATGTTAATTTCATGAGGTAAAAAAAAAACGGAGTTATAAGGCTAAAAATTATGGATGCTAGTTTCAACATGTGGATGCCTTCAGGATAATGTTAGCTCTAGGAAATGTTAATAGTTAACTTTACATGTGATTTCTATACTTAAGGTATTGTTCATGGAAACTAGGTGACTTGACTAATTGCAATACTTTGCTGTTTGTTTTCTAGTTTCACTCTCTTTCGTTATTTGATCTTTTGATCTTATCAATGTGGATTCAGTACAATGTGAAGAGTGAAAATAAATCTGCAAACAAGAATTTAAGGCATTCTTCATGTTCATGAATAGAAGAGAGTTTAGCTCACTGTCTAGTTGGAGTTAGCACACCTCGCCGAGGACAGTACAGTGAAAAAGCGTTATTCAACTGGAGTTTCAACGTCCAAAGAAGCAAGTAGAAAAGCAAGATAAGAAAAATGGAATTAGCTAAGTCTGATAATGCATCTGTGCATACGAAAAAATCAAAGAGTTCGTGCTCATCGACATCGAGTGCAGCAGTAAAGGCGCGCGCTAAAGCAGAGGCGGCAAAGGCACGAGCAACATTTGCAGAGAGAGAGGCGACACTCAAGGTACAAAAAGCAGAGAAGGAAGCAGAGCTACAATTAGGAAAAGCAAAGCTGGACGCTGAATTGAGCGCACTCGCACTTCAAAGAGAGGCAGCTGCAGCTATTGCCCAAGCCGAGGCATTAGAAGCAGCTGAACTAGACATAGGAGATTCGTTCAAGACCGATCCATCTTCACTAGAAAATCTGCAAAATGAAATTGCAACACGCACTAACGAATATGTTGAAGCACAAGCAGGGCTTGACGTATCACGGACTCAGACATCCGTCCATGCCACATCACCTGGAGTAGCCTTATCAGAGGCGAGCTACGTCACATGGCATCCTCCGGCAACAGAGTACAACCCTGAACCACAGGAAGACCTAAAAGAGGATGAAACTCCTTACAGACCATCTAGGCATGATGCAACACCGAAGCAGCAATTTCTCAGCGCTAAATCTAGGCATGTAACCCACATCAGTGCGCCACTCAATGGAGGTCATCATACAGGTCAGGTAAGACGCCATGGACAGCATACAACAAACATTGGAGATAGTGGACGTCACACAACACCTGCTAGAGACAGCGGATGGCCCGCAAAACCCAAGACAACACATCCTCGCAAATCACCACTTAAGGCAACAGCTCCATCATACGTACCCGTGTATGCACCATCCACTGCAAGCGTGGCACCTGAAACAGAACACCTGGCACGATACCTGGCTCGTCGTGATTTAGTGAGTACAAGTCTCTACCAATTCGATGATAAGCCTGAAAATTATCTAGCATGGCAGTCATCATTCACTAATGCTACTACAGGCTTAGGACTCACAACAACTGAAATGTTGGATCTACTGATTAAGTGGCTCGGAGTGGAGTCCGTCAAGCACATCAAAAGGATCCGCTCTGTGCATGTCGGAAATCCAGACGTAGCATTGAAAAAGGCCTGGGACCGCCTCCAAGAGTGCTACGCTGCACCAGAAGTAATGGAGAAGTCTTTGTTTAAAAGACTGGATGAATTCCCAAGAATATCAACCAAAGATTATGGAAAGCTGAGGGACCTAGGCGATCTTCTTATGGAACTTCAGGGTGCCAGAGAAGAAGGTTACCTCACAGGATTGACCTACCTGGATACAGCCAGGGGCATAGGGCCCATCGTGGAGAAACTCCCTCATGGGCTACAGGAAAAATGGCTAACAGTAGGCTCGAGGTTTAAAGAAGAAAACAACGGCTACTTCCCTCCATTTGATTACTTTGCCGATTTCATCTGTCATGAAGCACGCCGGAGGAATGACCCCAGTTTTATCATTTCATGTGCAAGCAGTAACGGGTTGAAGTCAGACAAAGTAGCCTCTAACAGTTATGGGAGGAAAATATCCGTTCACAAGACAGACATCTCTCCAGGTAAAGACCCACCTGTAAACTCACCTGAGAGAAAGCCTGATGGGCCAGAGAAAAACTGTCCAATTCACAACAAACCACATGCACTGAGGAAATGCAGAACATTTAGGGGGAAGATTCTCGAGGAACGAAAAAGCCTTCTCAAAGAGCATGGGATTTGTTTCAAATGCTGCACTTCAGCTAGCCATCTTGCAAGAGACTGTAAAGTAAATGTAAAGTGTCCAGGTCCACCATCTCAAGTCTTCAGAAGGCCTACACCCCCATCAGACAATGGCGGGGAGGATGAGGAGCACAGCGGCAACAGCACTGCCATCAGCTCACACTGTACCCAGGTGTGTGGCCCCGGTCGAACAGCAAGATCCTGTGCGAAGATCTGTCTGGTTCGAGTATATCCACAAGGTAAACGTGAGAAAGCAGCCAACGTGTATGTGATTTTGGACGACCAAAGTAACCGTTCACTTGTGCGATCAGATTTCTTCGAGCTTTTCAACATCAAGGGCCAACCATTCCCCTACTCACTCAAGACCTGTGCCGGGCTAGTTGAGACGTCAGGCAGGAGAGCAGAGGGTTTTCAGGTCGAATCACTCGATGGGCAGACCAGCCTACAACTACCATCACTAATTGAGTGTAATGACATACTCATCGATCGCTCCGAAATACCGACCCCTGACGCAGCCTGTCACCATCCACACCTGCGAAGTGTAGCGCCGCACTTACCTGAGCTCGACCCTAAGGCGGAAATCCTCATCTTGCTAGGCAGAGACATTGTGAGGGTCCATAAAGTCCGGCAGCAAGTGAGTGGGCCTCCCAACGCCCCCTTTGCACAAAGACTTGATTTGGGATGGGTTCTAGTAGGAGACGTGTGCCTAGGGAACGCACATAAGCCAGCTGTGGGCACATTCAAGACAAATGTGCTAGAGAATGGTCGACCCACCTTTCTCAAACCTTGCAAAGGCTTCATGAAGCTTACAGAAGATATGTCCCTGGGAGGGGAGCGGAAGAACCCACCACACAAGGCATCATTGGAGGCACTCGGACTACAGGTCTTCAACGAGACGGATTCCGACAACAAACCTGCCCCATCCATTGAGGACATAATCTTTTTGGAAATCATGGAACGAGAAATGTACAGAGGGACATCAAACAACTCCCTTTAGAGTTCCCCGGCAACGTTTATCCAACAACCGCGAACAGGTATTCACACGCTTCACCTCCCTGGAGAAACCGCTGCGGAGAAAACCAGAGATGAGAGACCAGTTCGTGGAATTCATGAAGAAAATATTCGACAACAGACATGCAGAAGTGGCTCCTCCACTAGAGGAGAACGAAGAGTGTTGGTACTTGCCAACCTTCGGAGTCTACCACCCGCAAAAGCCTGGCAGCATCCGCGTGGTGTTTGATTCCAGCGCAAAGTACTTTGGCACATCTCTAAATGATGTTCTTCTAACAGGCCCAGACCTCAATAACTCACTCATTGGGGTGCTGATCCGCTTTCGCAAGGAACAGGTAGCAGTGATTGCCGACATACAGCAGATGTTCCACTGCTTCCTCGTCCGCAAAGACCACAGGAACTACTTGAGGTTTCTGTGGTATAGAGACAATGACATGTCGAAGGACATCGTCGACTACAGGATGACTGTTCACGTTTTCGGCAACAGTCCGTCCCCATCTGTGGCCATCTATGGACTGAGGAGAGCTATCCACGAAGGTGCACACAAACATGGAGAAGACACAGTCCAGTTTGTCGAACATCATTTCTATGTAGACGATGGGCTTATCAGTGTGCCCACCGAAGCAGAAGCCATCAGTCATCAGCCATTCTCCTGCAGAGAACGCAGACCTCTCTCAGTGAATCGAACCTAAGGCTGCACAAGTTCACCTCAAACAGGGAAGCCGTCCTACAGGCATTCGCACCTGAAGACAGAGCCGTCCTGAAAGACCTTGACCTCAGTGGTGAAGCCACACCAGTGCAACGCAGTTTAGGACTGCTGTGGGAGACAACAACAGACACTTTCACATTTGCAGTCTCAGAGCACAAGAAGGCCTTCACTCGCAGGGGAGTTCTGTCAACAGTGAATAGCGTCTTTGATCCTTTAGGCATGGTCGCACCTGTGACCATTGAAGGCAAAAGTCTGTTGAGGGAACTCAGTGTTGACACATGTGACTGGGATGCACCTCTTCCAGAACAAAAGCTGAAGCAATGGGAAGCGTGGCGAGAGTCACTGCACGACTTAAGCAAGCTGCACATCCCACGTGCATACACAGCAACGTCACTTTCCAATGCAGAACACACAGAGTTATGTGTATTCTCTGATGCATCCACAAAGGCCATTGGAGCTGTGGCATATCTCAGAACCATTCAAGCTGAGGGACAAGTCGAAGTAGGATTCATCTTAGGGAAGGCTAAGCTGGCCCCACAGTCCGAACCTACCATCCCTCGGTTGGAATTGTGTGCCGCAGTATTAGCCGTGGAGGTCGCTGAACTCATCCAAGATGAACTGGACACGAAGCTAGATACAATCAAATTCTTTTGTGATAGCAAGGTCGTGCTCGGGTACATTCACAATCAGACCAAACGCTTCTATGTTTATGTCCATAATCGAGTCCGACGAATTCGTCAGTCCACAAGACCCGACCAATGGTTCTACGTCAACACAGAGGACAACCCGGCTGACCACGCATCCAGGTCAGTTCCTGCGTCCCAGCTGACAAAGACAACATGGTTCACTGGACCAGCTTTTTTGCACAAACAAAGACTACCTGAGGAAGACACAAGTCAGCCATTTGGACTTGTAAACCCAGAATCAGATTCGGAAATACGACCTGAAGTGAGTAGTTTCCTGACTCAGACTCAAACCCAAGGCCTTAGCACTGAACGTTTCCAGCGGTTCTCTTCCATGCGCTCCCTCACAAGGGCTATTGCGCTACTAATTCACATAGCCAGAACTTACAGACACAGCACGTCCAGTGACTGTAAAGGATGGCACCACTGCAGCCTTCCACGTACTCCGGATGAGTTGGATCAGGCAAGACACATCATCATCAGAGCCGCTCAAGAAGATGTCTTCACAAAAGAGCTCACAGCTCTGGAGCTCGGACAGGCTGTAACCAAAGACTGTTTCATTCAGAAGCTCAGACCTATTCTTGAGGGTGACCTCATTCGTGTGGGTGGAAGATTGAAACACGCTGACTTGAGCACTCCGGAAAAGAACCCCATCATCTTGCCCAAGAACAGTCATGTTTCTCTGCTACTGGTTCGACAGTATCACGAAGATGTCAAACATCAAGGCCGTCACTTCACAGAAGGGGCCCTGAGAGCAGCGGGCTTCTGGGTCATAGGCGGAAAAAGGTTAATTGCCTCAGTCCTGCACAAATGTGTAGTGTGCCGAAAGTTACGCCGAAGAACAGAGGTACAACTCATGGCCGACTTACCACAAGAACGCCTGCACACATGTCCACCCTTCACCTATGTAGGAGTGGATGTGTTTGGACCATGGCAAGTCATCTCCAGGCGCACACGGGGTGGACAGGCCCAAAGCAAGAGATGGGCGATGCTCTTTTGCTGCATGAGTTCCCGAGTGTCAGACACCAAACAGGACGAGGACCACAATTGCGTCACGTTCAAAAGTTTATTTAAGGGTTGGGGGTTTCAGGGGTTCCGGGGGGGGTACAGGAGTTCCAAGAGTCTGCGTGTGTGTGTTCCCCCAGTAGCCGAACAGCGAAGGCAGGAGCTGGATGATCCGGGAAGTCCTGGGGGAAACACACACACAACAGCAATTGAAACGAAGCAGCAGTACAGTCAAGGACTAGGCGGTATTCGTAGAAGAGGGACGGAAGGCAGGTCAAGATTACCGGGGCTGGAGAACACAGAAGTAGTCGAGCGGGTCCGGGATCACAGGCAAAGAGTCAGAGGCGTTTTCAATAAACAGGCAGGTAACTGGTGCTGGTTGCAGACGATCTGACAAGTGTGGACTGAAAAGCAAGGCTTTATATAGAGGGCATGATGAGTGGTGAATGCAGTGCAGCTGGTAGGTAACGAGGGTGAGGCAGAGCAGAGCAGGAACAGGTGGAGGTCATCAGACTTCAATCAGCACGTGTTACCAGGCAGAGAGAGAGCTCATGACAGAACCCCCCCCCTAAGGGACGGCCCCAGAAGTCCCCAAGAGTGACACCACGTCGGGAGGGCGGAGGGGAGCCGGTGGAGGGCTAGAATTCCTCCGAGCGGTCCGAGTGAACATCCTCATCCTCGGAGGGAGCTGGAGGGTCGTGGATAGAAGACGGGACAGGTACCGAGACAGGGTCAGGGTCAGGCACATGACAGGAAGCCGGGCGGGCAGGACGGTTAGGGACCCCTCTGGGGCGGCCCCTACGGATTGCAGGTTGATCAGGATGCAGACGGTGGAAGTCGGCGATGAGTGTCCGGTCCACAATCCGACTGGCTGGCACCCAGGTTCTCTCCTCAGGTCCATAGCCCTCCCAGTCGACGAGATACTGGAGGCCCCTACCTCGCCGTCTGGACCGAAGCAGGCGTCGAACGGTGTACACCAGTCCACCGTCAACGAGGCGAGGAGGAGGAGGAGGAAGCGGCACGGGGACCAGCGGGCTTTCATGCGTCGGCTTGACTTTTGAAACATGGAAAGTAGGGTGCACCCTCATGGAGGTTGGCAACTGGAGCCGGACTGCGGTTGGGCTGATGACCCTCTGGATAGGGAACGGGCCGAGGAATCGAGGTGCCAGTTTACGCGATTCCACCCGCAGTGGGAGATCCTTGGCTGACAGCCACACCTTCTGGCCAACACGGTAGGCGGGTGCCGGCGATCTTCGGCGGTTAGCCCCAGTGGCATAGCTGACAGCTGACTTGAGTAGCGTGGCACGAGCTTGTGACCAGGTACGACGGCAACGGCGGGCATAGGCGAGGGCAGACGGGCAGGACACATCTCCTTCCTGGCTGGGGAACAGGGGGGGCTGGTAGCCATACACACACTGGAAAGGTGACATACCAGTGGCAGAGCAGGTGAGGGAGTTGTGAGCATACTCTATCCACATCAGTTGTTGTGCCCAAGCCTGGGGTTTGCGAGAAACCATGCACCGCAGCGCCTTCTCCAGCTCCTGGTTTGCCCGCTCGGATTGACCATTGGACTGGGGGTGGAACCCAGAGGTGAGACTCACTGTGGCCCCTAGAAGACGGCAGAACTCCTTCCAGAATGTAGAGGTAAATTGCGGGCCTCGGTCAGAGACAACATCCCTGGGCAGCCCGTGTAGACGGAAGACATGATCAAGAACAGCCTGGGCAGTCTCTCTGGCAGATGGCAGTTTAGGGAGGGGAATGAAGTGTGCCATCTTGCTAAACCGGTCAACCACAGTGAGAATGACAGTCATCCCACCTGATGGTGGGAGGCCAGTTACAAAGTCCAAGGAGACGTGGGACCAGGGTCGTGTGGGCACAGGCAAGGGCTGGAGTAAACCAGCGGGGGGCCGAGTGGAGGACTTGTTCTGATTGCAGGTGGGGCAGGCACGGACGAATTCTCGGACATCCCTTCTCAAAGACGACCACCAAAAGCGCTGGGCAAGGAGATGGCAGGTGCGGGCGGAGCCCGGGTGGCAGGCAAGGCGGGAGTTGTGTCCCCACTGTATGACCCGGGACCTCAAATTATCTGGGACGAAGAGACGACCGTCTGGGCATGCACTGGGACTGGGATGGTCACGGAGGGCCTCTTGAATTTCCTCCTCGATATCCCAGGTCAGGGCAGCTACGACGCAGGGATCGGGCAGAATTGATGCAGGTTCCTGGGAAGGGGCGTCATCCTTATGAAACTGACGGGAGAGAGCGTCCGGCTTGGTGTTCCGAGAACCTGGGCGGTATGACAGGGTGAAGTTGAATCTGGTGAAAAACAAGGCCCAGCGGGACTGTCTGGGGTTAAGACGTTTGGCATTGCGGATGTATTCGAGGTTTTTGTGATCGGTCCAGACCAGGAACGGAACTGTGGACCCCTCCAGCCAGTGACGCCACTCCTCCAGGGCAAGCTTGACAGCCAACAGCTCACGGTTTCCAACATCATAATTGCGCTCTGCAGGTGAAAGCCGGCGAGAGAAAAATGCACAGGGGTGCAACTTGTTGTCCTCCTCTGCCCGTTGAGAGAGTATGGCCCCGACTCCCACGTCTGAGGCATCCACCTCGACAACGAACTGCCGGTCTGAATCCGGCATCTGGAGGATGGGGGCAGTGGTGAACCGGGCCTTGAGGGTATGAAAGGCTGTGTTGGCCTCTGGGGTCCAGGAAAAGGGGTGTTTGATGCTGGTCAGAGCTGTGAGGGGAGCGGCGACGGAGCTGTAGTTCCGGATGAATTTCCGGTAGAAATTGGCAAAACCGAGGAATTGCTGCAGCTTCTTCCTATTCCCCGGAACTGGCCAGGAGGTAACTGCCGAGACCTTTGCGGGGTCCATCTGGATATTGCCTTCAGCGACGATGTATCCCAGGAATGACACAGTCTGAGCATGGAACTCGCATTTCTCCGCCTTGACATAGAGAGAGTTCTCCAGAAGCCGTCGAAGAACCAGCTGGACATGACGGGTGTGTTCGGACAGAGTTCTGGAGAAAATTAAGATGTCGTCCAGGTACACGAAGACGAATTTATTCAGCATGTCCCGCAGCACATCATTCACCAGCGCCTGGAATACCGCTGGGGCGTTGGTGAGGCCAAATGGCATTACCAGGTACTCATAATGGCCGGTGTGGGTGTTGAATGCTGTCTTCCACTCGTCACCCTCCCTTACTCGCACTAGGTGGTAAGCATTTCTAAGGTCCAGTTTGGTGAAAATAGTGGATCCCTGGAGCAATTCAAAAGCAGAGGTGAGTAAAGGCAGAGGGTACCGGTTCTTCACTGTGACATCATTCAGACCTCGATAATCAATGCAGGGGCGAAGAGAACCATCTTTCTTTCCCACAAAGAAGAACCCGGCACCAGCAGGAGAGGAAGACGGGCGGATGAGTCCAGCTGCCAGGGAGTCCCTGATGTAATCCTCCATAGTTTTTCTTTCAGGAGGGGATAGTGAGTAGAGGTGACCTTTGGGTGGAGCAGTCCCAGGGAGGAGATCAATGGCACAGTCGTACGGACGGTGTGGGGGCAGAGATGTGGCTTTGGTCTTGTTGAACACCTCTCGGAGGCCATGGTAACATTCAGGGACATTAGAAATGTCGTGGGCAATGCTGGGGGGTACTGAGCCGGGGGGCAGCGAGGCAGCACGCAAACAGGTCAGGTGGCAGGCATTTCCCCACTCTTTCACAGTTCCGGAGGCCCAATCGAGGTGAGGATTGTGGAGACGGAGCCAAGGGTAGCCCAGGATTAGGGGTTGGCCTGGAGAGCTGAGCAGGTGGAAGCGGATGGTCTCTCGGTGGTTTCCTGACACCATCATTGAGATGGGGGCTGTGATGCTGGTAACTGTGCCAATTGCGTGACCGTCCAGGGCCCGGGCTGGAACAGGAGTGGACAAGCGATGGCTTTCCAAGCCCAGCTGACGAGCAAGTCCTGTGTCAATAATGTTTGCTTCTGCGCCAGAGTCCACCAGGGCTGCCAGGGTGTGGGTGGAATCAGACAGGTGAAGACAGACTTGGATGAGGGGTTTACGGCTGATGGAGGGCTGAATGTTCATTGAGCTCATCCGGATTCCTCCTACATCTGGTGAGCTCCGGCTTTTGCTGGACAGGTGGCGACTCGATGACCATCACCACCACAGTACAGGCACAAGTTGGAGGTGATGCGTCGCTGGCGCTCTGCAGGGGTTAGGGAGGTGCGGCCGATCTCCATCGGTTCAGACTGGTCCGGCTGGCTAGATGGTGTGGCAGGTGCGGACAGAAGGGCAGTTGGGACACTCCGTGTGCTGGTGGATGGACTCTGGCGCCCTCTCTCATGACGGCGGGCCTGGATCCTGCGGTCGATGCGGACAGCCAGAGCAATGGCTTCATCAAGAGTGGGGGGTTGATCATGGGAAACCAGCTCGTCCTTTATGTAGTCCGCCAGGCTGTGGAGGAAAGCATCCACCAATGCTTCCATGTTCCAGGAGCTTCGACTTGCCACGGTTCGAAAGTCGATGGAGTAATCCGCAACAGTCCTTCTGCCTTGGCGAATACTCATCAGGATCCGAGATGCCTCGGCTATTGTGGATTCCAAATCGAATACCTTGAGCATCTCCTCTGCGAATAGGTTGAAGGTTGCACATGCTGGGGTCTGGCGCTCGAACTCCGCCGTTCCCCAGAGTCGAGCTCGGCCCGTCAGGTGAGTGATCACGTAACCGACCCTCGCCCCTTCAGTGGCAAAAGTCCTGGGTTGCAGGGTAAACTGGACACGGCAGCTCGTCAGGAACGCCCGTACCTGGGTTGGGTCGCCGCTGAACCGCTCTGGATTGCCGATCCTGGGTTCTGGGGCTCCGGCAGCCACGGTAGCAGTGGACTGGGCAGGAGACTCGGGTGCTGGGCCGGTGAGCAGGCTGGCTGGGGCTGGGCCGGTGGGAGCAGGCAGAGGAGAAAGGTTGGTGAGAAGTTGAATGATCATTGCAAGTTGTTGCTGTTGCTGCTGGAACTGCTGACGCTGGCTCAAGCCGGCTTGAAGTAGGGAGGCAATGTCAGCAGTGTTGCGGTTTACCTCTCTCTCTGTCTCTTCCAGGCGTTGCATGGCGGTGGGTGGTTCTGGTTCGTCGGTTTCCATGCTGGTTCGACCGTGCGCTGGGTCCATGTTTGGTCAGATCGTACTGTCAGACACCAAACAGGACGAGGACCACAATTGCGTCACGTTCAAAAGTTTATTTAAGGGTTGGGGGTTTCAGGGGTTCCGGGGGGGGTACAGGAGTTCCAAGAGTCTGCGTGTGTGTGTTCCCCCAGTAGCCGAACAGCGAAGGCAGGAGCTGGATGATCCGGGAAGTCCTGGGGGAAACACACACACAACAGCAATTGAAACGAAGCAGCAGTACAGTCAAGGACTAGGCGGTATTCGTAGAAGAGGGACGGAAGGCAGGTCAAGATTACCGGGGCTGGAGAACACAGAAGTAGTCGAGCGGGTCCGGGATCACAGGCAAAGAGTCAGAGGCGTTTTCAATAAACAGGCAGGTAACTGGTGCTGGTTGCAGACGATCTGACAAGTGTGGACTGAAAAGCAAGGCTTTATATAGAGGGCATGATGAGTGGTGAATGCAGTGCAGCTGGTAGGTAACGAGGGTGAGGCAGAGCAGAGCAGGAACAGGTGGAGGTCATCAGACTTCAATCAGCACGTGTTACCAGGCAGAGAGAGAGCTCATGACACCGAGCCGTGCACATCGAGATCATCGTCTCCATGGACACGTCCAGTTGCATTAATGCATTGAGACGTTTCTTTGCCATACGAGGACCTGCGAAGCAGATAAGATCGGACTGCGGAACAAACTTTATAGCCGCAGCAAAGGAACTAGGAATGAACCAACAACAACCTGACAGCACAGTTAAGAACTTCTTGAGTCAGCAAGGGTGTTCATGGGTGTTCAATCCTCCTCATGCGTCCCATATGGGAGGATCATGGGAACGTATGATAGGCCTGTCAAGACGGATCCTGGACGCTATCCTACTTCAAGAGAACATTCAACTTACCCATGACGTCCTGTGCACACTCATGATGGAAGTGTCTGCAATAATCAATGCCAGACCTCTCGTTCCAGTGTCCACTGACCCAGAGTCCCCCTTCATATTATCTCCCGCAATGATACTTACCCAGAAGGTTGGGGTTACCCCACTGCACGGAGACTTCACAGACAAGGATCTTCTTAGCAGGCAGTGGAGACAAGTCCAAGCCCTCGCTGACCGATTCTGGCGTCGCTGGCGTCAGGAGTTCCTCCCCACTCTGCAAGCCCGCCGGAAATGGAGAGATTCCCACCGGGACCTGAAAGAAGGGGACATTGTGCTCCTGAAAGACAATCAAGCTGCACGCAACGTGTGGCCTATGGCGGTGATCAAAGCTGTCTTCCCAGGGAGAGACAGCAAAGTAAGGAAGGTGGAGCTCAGGACATCGGATCAAGGTTCTCCGAAGGTGTTCCTGAGACCAGTGTCAGAAGTAGTTCTTCTTCTGCCAAAAGACTGAAGTTAAGGGACAGAAACATTTAAAAGTTCATAGTGACCTTTAAGGTCAGACGGGGAGTGTTCTGCCCTTCAGGCATTTCATTTGAAGTTAATGCTTTTAATTTTGTACAAATTCAGTTTCATCCAGACTTTTATTTTGATGTTTGTATTTTTGGGCTGTACAGGAAGTAGGCAGGAAAATAGTTTAGATCACGTTAGAATTTGTGTGTGAAAAAAGCTAGAAACGGCAGGTTGATTAAAAGTGCAGACTGTCATTACCCCAGAGAAACTGCTTCTTACATGTTGATTCCCCAGCAGAGGCATCGCTTGTATGTATCACATCTTTGTTGTAGCTAAGTTAGATCGTTAGTATGTTAATTTCATGAGGTAAAAAAAAAACGGCTATAAGGCTAAAAACTATGGATGCTAGTTTCAACATGTGGATGCCTTCAGGATAATGTTAGCTCTAGGAAATGTTAATAGTTAACTTTACATGTGATTTCTATACTTAAGGTATTGTTCATGGAAACTAGGTGACTTGACTAATTGCAATACTTTGCTGTTTGTTTTCTAGTTTCACTCTCTTTCGTTATTTGATCTTTTGATCTTATCAATGTGGATTCAGTACAATGTGAAGAGTGAAAATAAATCTGCAAACAAGAATTTAAGGCATTCTTCATGTTCATGAATAGAAGAGAGTTTAGCTCACTGTCTAGTTGGAGTTAGCACACCTCGCCGAGGACAGTACAATAGGCATAGTCTATCTGATCAGCATGCACTTAGTAATTAAGGTTTGTATATTATAGGCTAGTATACTATGTTGAGATAACCCTGATGGGATGCTACCTTGTCTCAATACATTTTTACTTTGAACTCTGGCCAAAGTGGCCTCATGGTCAGGTTTAGCACAGCCCCACATATTGTGAACCCACTTATTATAATGTTCAGTAGAACACATTAAAATGAATTTTTCAAAATGGGGGGGGGGGGGTTCCCCCCTTCAGTGCTTCACATAGGGGGACTAATTCAGTTGGGGGGGGGATACATTTTACAAACTGAAATCGCGTTTTCCTTATAGGCCTACAGGCCCCAATGAGAGAACACTTACACTTACATGATTTTGGTTTCGATTTTCTAATTGGAGTAAGTCTTTGTGACAACACGTCATGATACATTTGATAATGTTTGATCGTTGTTTTGGTATGAAGCATCTTTTACGTAATGAATGCGCACTCTAGAAAGTGAAAGTAGCCTAACCTAGGCCTATATGCGCTCTGTGTCTGAGCTGTCTGTGCACGTCCGCAATTGATTACGTTCCTCAAATGGAGAACACATAAATCCCATGGTATTTTTTGCCCTAAATTGCATGAAACATGCAAGTTCAAAATCCCGCTGGTAGCCACGTTACATCTCTGTTTCATATTTGCCTAGGCTAGCCTACAATAAATTAATGGAACGAACTCAACTGCAGGTAAATCTACTGATTCGGTCATTGAGACTCTATGAATATAGTACAACAAACTTTCTGTCTTTCTGAAGTTTATTTTTGTATTCCGGGGTACAGTAGCCTAATTGCCTAATGTCTTAACAATAGTTTTTCTTACCGGCTTGCTGTTAAAACTGACTGCGCCGCTCTGAACTTTTTCCTGCCAGGCTATATCTCGGCTCTGGCATTGCCTAAACTCATCGTGTGGGAAATCAGATTATCTGTCAATATTGGGCTTTCAAAATAAGGGATATTTGCTCAGTAATAGTAGCCTACATTTTGTAACATTTATAGAGAAACCGAGGGGAAGTTAAATTAGAAATTAGAATCGTTGGAAATTGAAAACACATACAAAAAAAGATTCGGGGCTTTTGAAAAAAGATTTGGGGCTTGAGCCCCCGAAGCCACCCCCTCGCTCCGCCAGTGGTAACACTTTACAATAAGGGTACACAATTTAGCATTAGTTAAGTATAAGTTAAGCATTAACAGACACGTAATTCATCATTATTAAGTATGTTTTCAACATTGTGATTAGAGATGCGCCGATCAATCAGTGCATCTCTAATCACAGCTGTTTTACGTGTGTGTGTGTGTCTGTGTGTGTTGTTACAATCCAGGCTCATGTGGGCCGCAAACATGAACGGGATGACCACCAAATTAAATTTCAGTAAGTGTGTGTGTGTGTGTGTGCGTATGTTTCAGCGTGCATTTGCCTGTATCTTCTCTTTACACTAGCTGCTTTCAGACATAGGTGGAAGTCTGCATGTTCTGCGGATATCAAGCGGTTGGGCCGTATATCTGAACAACATATCCCGACATTTGGAAATCCGGACTTAGCCGGCTCTTACACTACTCCCCTTTATATACATTATATAAATTACCTCATGTCTGAACGAAGCGAAGAACATGCGAAGGAGATTCTGTTCATGTGCGTGTTTAACCATGCAGAGATTTTGTTCATGTGTGTCGGTGTTGGACACTCATAATGTCTGCATAATGTCCGCATGTTAGCATCATATCTGAATCACCCGAAGGGTCGGACATCCGTTTGACAAAGATCCGCATATAGTGTGGAGGACATGTCTGAAAACAGCTACTGTGAGCTATTACTGCTCTGCCATTCATCATTCTGCTGAAATTTGACATTTTGTCTTTAGTCTCTCGGTTCTTTTGCAACACCATCCCTCTCTCCATCTCTCTCTCTCTGTCACACACACACACACACACACACACACACAGGGCTGTCTCCTTTGTCCCCACTGCAGAAGGCTTCCGTTTGTTGAATAGCACATCTGTCATGAAGCATTGTCAAGTGCTGATGCTGTGTGTGTGTGTGTGTTGATGATGATGATATCGGTTGATCTCATATGTCCTTTATCAACTCTAATTACCCCCTCATCACACTCACACACAAATCCCAGCTCCCCCTAAATCTGCATTTGAGAACAAACACCATCTCCACAAGAGCCCATTTAAAATGTTCAAAACCACACACACACACACACACACACACACACTACTTTAGGGATAGGGGCTGCAACCAATTTGAAACTATACTATACTATATTTTCTACTATACACATATAAAACAGTCTTGATGAGTAACAGATTTGTCAGTATATAATAACATTCCTTTTCACAAACCTTTTCATGGAATTTCAGGAATAATGTGAGAAAGACAAAATAATGTCCCCAACTATAAAGCATTTAGTTGGACACTTTTTGCCTGCTATTATGATTGCCTCATCTAAGACCTACTGTAAGCTTACCCACCGGAAGCCCCACCATGGCAGTGCATTACCGCCAATCATGCATTACATTAGGGTAAAATCTGGGTAAGTCACAAACAATGCCTTCAAACGAAAACATGCCCTGTGTGTGTGTGTGTGTGTGTGTGCGCGTGTTATTTCTGTGTCGTGTGAGATACGTTGTGGGCACCTGGGAGGCAAAAGCCTCCATTACCACAATGTGCATCCACACTAGTGCCATAGCGACGATGTCACCGTGGGATCCGACACAATGGAATCTGTGTCAGAACACCGAGTTTTTATGTGGTTAGAGAAAGAGAGGGATGATGTCACTCATGTAAGTTACTCCCAGCTGTGTGCCCTAGGCGGTATAGTCCCTGTGTGTTGGGGTGTGGAGTCTTCTTATGGAAGGGATCTATGCAGAGCACACCTGTTTCTAAATTAGAGGGGGTGGAATTGGTGAGGTGTAGCTCACTCCTTCCAACTTCCTGTTTGGTTACCGTGGGAGACCGTGGCTGTGTTGTTGATGGACACCCACCCTCTCCCATCCCGCCAGTCCTTATCATTGTGTTCCCAGCATCCCTGATGCTTGGCTCGCTGATGTCACAGGGGAAGAAGTGAGTCACACTGCCTTTGTGTGTGTACGTGTGTATGTTTGTGTGCATGTGTGTTTATATTTTGTGTGTGTGTGTGTGTTTGTGTGTGTGATATTGAAGGAATACATGTTTACCTAAACTAAACACAACCAAACCACTTTCCGAGTGAAGAGAATATCCTATTATCGCTTCTTAATTAGTCAAATTGAGGAAAACTGGAGACAGGCTATGTAGCTTAAATAATGACATAATCAGGCTGTATAGAATGCAACGTGTTCATTAGCCTAACTTAAACATGCCTAACAAGATCTAGCCAGTATCTATGTTTTCATGGACAGCAAGAGTCCGCTTCGTTCGTTGTTTTAAAAAGGCTACGTTTGTTGCCACGTTATCTCCAGTGGTGACTGTTTAACTTGCACAGATGCTCACACCACTACCCCCTAAGCTATGCCTCTTTATTTGATAACAATAAATTAAGAAATGTTGCTTATTCTGGGAAAGTTTCTTTTTCTTTCGGCCCGCGGTTCAATGATACAGTTTAATTGTGCCGGAAATTATCAGCGAACAAGCAATCTCCTCGGCGAGGAGGCCCTAACCCTGCAGATTATAGACAGAGAAAGCATAGGTCTACTGTATGCTTTGGGTAAAGAACACAGTTCCATGTCCAGTGTAGCTAGAGAGAATGACAGTGTCTTGGAGCTGCCGCACCCCCGCAACTCCACTTCCAACGTCACTGATTCCGACAGATAGGCCTACGCCCGACACTTCTGCTTTTTATCTGGGGGTGGTGGAGTTGACCGGACAGGCTTCAGACGTTACCAATTTATCATCATCCATTGCGTCTGGCCTCTGAAAAAACTTTTAAGGCTAGTCTGCCTGGGCATGGCCATGTTTGAACCGCCTCACTCATTTGTTCGTTGTTTAACATGGACATTATAAGCGCGCTTCATATTTGAAATGCAGCATAGGCTATGCGTGTTGTTTAATAGCCTACTTTTCAAACGGTAGAGCCCGTTCATTTAAATAGACAGAGGACGTATAATATAGGCTTACATATTAAGGCTTATTCTCAAATTCAGATTGCGTTAGGGGACGGGATTATTAGCCAATTTCAATCGGACAATTTGACCGGAGAGATTTAATTTTGTCGGACATTTCATTTTTTTTCCGGCCAATGTCCGGTACCGGACAACGGAAACCCTGGTGTGCGTGTGTGTTTGTGTGTGTTTTACTAACTCCATTTAAATAGACTATGGCTAATCCACAAACTCTGTCATTGATTGTGCCACATTTATAGAACAATATTAACAATGATATGCATAATATTAAAGTTCCCTCTAGCAGTTTATAAATGGTCAGTAGTGGGAACCGAATGACTCCGGAATCTTCTCTAGCCTTGTCGTTGTTGCCTTCATTATTTCATTTAAAAAGTTTCTTATATCAGAAAGGAGATATCAATGATCAGCAATGACAAGATAGCTGGAAATGCCCCCATGCATAGTGGAGATTGAGGAGCCATATCATCCTTGCATGTAACATGCTGTTGCATTTTGACATTGTAAACGTTCGGAAGAATGAAAATCAGTTTGAAGTAGGCTAAAGCCAGGCCTAGTCTAGTAAAGCTAGGCCTACTTATATTTATTGGCTACATTTTGGTGCCCCCGACGCCCCTTGGTGCTCTACGCACAGTGCGTGATGCGTGTGGTAGCGGCGGCATTCTGCACAATGTGCTTCCTCCATCTCCACCCATTACTCTCGATGGTAGCCATCGATGGCTTGTCTCGATGGTAGCCATGGTAGATGGTAGAGATGGCTATCTCACGTCACTCAATACAGGGCAAACCATATATAAGAATAAACAGCAGACCTTAGCGGAACCGACTATATGAAGCATTCTTCTGTAGCCTACAGTAAGCCGTTCACGAGTTTTGAAATTGCAACAAATTTCTACAACTTTGAGCTGAAATTCTAATGTTATAGCCCAAAATAATTAACTTGGTTTCAATAATCAAAAGTTGATCATGACATACACAGATCAACTGTGCTTTGGATAGATATTTCCACCATCACGCTTCAGGTGACATGAATGTAACAATCATGAGACACAGTATTTTTCCTTGACATAGCCTATAGGCTGACATAAGTATAAACACATCATACTTTCGCAGATATGGGTAGCCTATACTATCTTGAAAACGATATAGCCTAGCATAATAACCCTTACAATGAAAGCTTAGTAAAATTACACTGAAAATAGCCTAGGCCTCAAATGACTAATTTATATGGTTAAAAAAGATTATAGCTTAGTGTAGGGTGCAATTGTTTAGGTTTGAATATTGTTTGATGATTGTTTGATTATTAAATTATCACATAAGTTAATAGTAGTTTGTATTAGCTAAGCACTACCCTAGTTCAACTTAAAAAGAGCACTGATCAAATGATCAAATGCTACAGGAGAGGAAGGGCGGAGAGAGAAGGCAGTGTGACATTTATTAATCTGTAATCTGCTTTTAGAATTCCATGGTATTCTGCAACTTTCACATCCAGTCAGCAATGGCTCAAGAGAGGATTATTGTGCAAGTCTAGTCAGTGTTCTCTTAGTCAGGTTTCACCTCACTTAACTGAGTAACACCTTACAAAAAATAACTATAGAAAGTAGTTTGTATTATATATTATTATAAGCATGACCACATCCCAGAATCAGATATAGGTAGCCTATACTGAAAACTATATAACCTAGTATAACAGATGGCCCTTACAATGAGCTTACTGTAATAGTAAAATTACACTGAAAATAGCCTAGGCCTCAAAGGGTAGCTACAATTCATTGAAGCCCTTTTAAGATGTGATGAAATTTTACCTACAACCCTGGGGGCTAAACCCCCTCGTCTTTCAATCCTAGTGACGTCCCTGTTTTACGGTGCTATTCTTTATTGTCTAGAATACTGTATATCTACAGTATAGCAAGCCTACACAAGGACAAAACATCTTGTGGTGATAATTTAATAATAATTTTACAGACTTACATTATGTACCTGAAAAAACATTTTGCCCCGCACATGCACACTGACCTTAACTGACTGGTCGACGCTCTTGGGGGGCGCTGTCTCGTTGCAGCAGTGTGAGCACCACCAGTCAAGTGAACCTTGAAATGGCGGGACAAGGTTTTTGTCCTGAAAAATAATTAGGGTTTTGGGTTAAATAAGAAGGCCACCCAGTAGACACTCGGGGTCCTTAGGAATGCATCCCTGCTGTTTTCTTATTTGTATGGTGTTTTAAACATGCATGGAACACTGTCGTACATTGCCCCGGGCCTCAGATGAGATTATGTACTGACCCTTGGGTGGGATTCATAACAGTCAGTGTATATTTTGTTAAAAGCCTGGCACATTTAGTCATTTTCTATTTAGAGATTATGCATGCATGAACACGTGTTCATGAATATATGATGTGTTGTAGGCTTTTGTCCTGGGATTTGGTCTATGTGTGGGCCTCGCTTGTGCATATAGGTAGACATACAGTACTTTGTGTGTGTGTGTGTGTGTGTGTGTGTGTGTGTGTGTGTGTGTGTGTTATGTGTATGTGTGGGAGAAGAGAAATTGTATCACGTTTGGTGTGGGAATGCACATGCATGTACAACCATAGTGTGAGAGATGTATGAGTGTGTGTGTGTAGGGGAAAGAGAAAAAAGAAGGGGGGCGATGAAGAGACCAAACAAGAGACATAAAGAGATAGAGGGATGGAGATAGAGGGATGGAGAGAGAGGGATGGAGAGAGAGGGAGGGAGAGAGAGGGAGGGAGATAGAGGGATGGAGAGAGAGGGAGGGAGATAGAGGGATGGAGATAGAGGGATGGAGAGAGAGGGAGGGAGAGAAAGAGAAAGAGAGAGGAAGCTCATCAGTAGTTCTTTGTCAGAACTGCACTTGAGAGTACGTTGAGAGGGATGTCTTCCTTTGAAGAACCAGGTGGTGGTGAGGGGTTGAGGTGGTGGGGTGGGATTTGGAGGGGGTGGGTGGCTGTGATGAGGGGAGTGGATTTGGAACATTAAACTGTTGTGATGGCAGCAGGGGAATATCAAAGGAGGAAGAGATTGAGAATAGACAGGGGAAGCGAACAACTGAAATATTTCAGTATCACAGTAAAATAATACATGGGGGGGCAGCCTGTACTAAGAAGAAAGGGGAGAAGAGAAGAGAGGAAAGGAGGAGTGGAGAGGAAAGGAGAGGTCTTGACAACACTATACAGCAAGAAATCATTTTCAGATTCAGATCTGAACAAGATTTATATTATTGGCATGACTGTACAATATAACTACCAAGGCACTCGTCATGTGAAAACAATAATAACATACTGTATACTGTATGCAAACATAATGTGTTTAATATGTAATTATAAGGTAAAGCATCTTGATTATGATATCATTATCAATTTGTCCATGTCTGTTCAAATCAGTTTTCTTATGCCATCGTGACCCTTTCACATCCTTAGCCCTTATTTCCCCATGTCCCAGGCCTTCTTGATTAAGACAGGCCTGTCCACCACTGTCCTCCCAGCGGGCTTGGTCCATAGTATGTAGCATTGATGTGTGTTGGCTTGGGGATAGGCAGAACAGGGATGAGGGGACTCATCACCATCATGTCTGGATTGATGTGTTGCCTAACCCTATTTAATTAAAAATCTTCCTCTCGATGCATCTTGAAAAAATCTTGATGCCATTTCGCCTCTTTCTGACTCTTGACCAATTCACACCAAAGATATGTGACGAGACGAAACTGTTGCAAAGAGGAGTTTCAAAATGATTAGATCAGATTAGAGTTTTGTTCAGAGAGGCAAAGAAAGAACAGCAGAATTGCACAACATCAGTCAAAGGTTTACTTTAAGTCACAAAAATAAATGTCATCGACTGACTGTTGACTAGTTAGCTTAGCTGATAGCCTTTGCTGGCTAACTAGAAGTTGTTGTTACACTGGTATTGCCTAACCCTATTTCCTTAGAAATCTTCCACAGGACTGATAACTTTGTTCCCCATTTTTTCTTTCTTCTTCTTTCTTGTTCCATTATTGCGTTGATCTACGTATGTTAACTAACTAGTATTCATAGTTACATAAGCCTGGGATTTTAACACTTTATTGCGAACCTTCAACACAATTGACTAATCAAAGTTCTCCATAACAGTGTCACAATGCATGGTTGCATGGTGTCCCCACTGCTTTAAAAGGAGAAAATGTGTGCGATCAGCCTCACTCTGCTTTGAAGAAGCCTTTGACAACACTCTAAGGTAAACTAAAACTATATTAGTTGTATTCGTATTCATATATGCACAGCATACATAGTCTAGGAAACTGAATGGCTGGAAGTTATTTCCGTTCCATTTATCTGCTCACTGCATGGTCATTAGTTAACATTTTACAAACAATGTACTCCATTCCCTTGTGAAAATGTCGTTTAAGATCATTACAATTCATTGTTAAAACAAAATGTCTACATGGATGACAATTGCTTTCTGTGCCGTAAACATATTGTTTCTTTCTCAAAGAAATGATGTCAGCAATACTTTTCATTAGGTTCCTCAAATGTATGACACAGACATACATATCTAAATCTATATGTCTGGTAGAAAAAGAGATTGGAGCAGCAAAAACAATGTTTTATTTTTTTTCAGGGTCACAAGGAAATGAGAATGGCATTTTCGGTCCTTTGGCAGTCATGGAGGAGTTTGGGAGTCATGTCAGTGACATTGGCAATGGTGTTTGGGGTTATGTCAGAGTCAGAGCCGATGGAGATTCGAAGCCCTGCTGAGGTAAGCTATTGGTCGTGCAAGCTAACAAATGGTAACAGAGCAGGGGCATCACTCTCTAAGAAGCTCTTGAAGACCCAACTTTTCATTTAATTTATTAAATATAAAATTAAATAATGTATAAACATATTTTAGATATAGGCTTATTTACTATGAACAAACCATTCATAACTGTTTATACAAATGCTTTACTGATAAGAATTAATGTAGGAACAATGCCAACATTATCCCGTACTTAATAAATACTTGTGTGTAGATATTATAAAGGGTTACCATATACCCAACACACATAGCATGCCTTTACCCTGCATTTAATTTACCACATAACATGCCTTTACCTTGCATTTAGTTTACCACATACCCAATACACATAGCATGCCTTCATGCATTTAGTTTACCACATACCCAACACACAACATGCATTTACCTTGAATTTAGTTTACCACATACCCAACACACATAGCATGCCTTCATGCATTTAGTTTACCACATAACCAACACACATAGCATGCCTTCATGCATTTAGTTTACCACATACCCAACACACATAGCATGTCTTCATGCATTTAGTTTACCACATACCCAACACACATAGCATGTCTTCATGCATTTAGTTTACCACATATCCAACACACATAGCATGCCTTCATGCATTTAGTTTACCACATATCCAACACTCATAGCATGCCTTCATGCATTTAGTTTACCACATATCCAACACTCATAGCATGCCTTCATGCATTTAGTTTCTTCCCCTGCTACTATCTCCTTTGATTACACTCTGACTGGTACCCTGTAGTTTGTAAAAGTAATATTTATTGTTAAGATCACCTTTGCTGTGTAGCGTTTATGTTTGCCCTCATTGTAAATCGCTTTGGATAAAAGTCTCAACTTAATAGGAAAAAGGTAAATGAAATTTGTAGGTTTCCCTTAAAGGAAAGACAACATTTTGGGAAATTATTCACCATCTCCCCCAGAGTTTTGCATATTCTGCTTGGACCCTGATGATTGCTTATTGCTATCGTTCATACTCCTATCATACATGTTGATACCTGTATGGCTACATATATAAATGTTGATACCTGTATGACTACAGTATAAAACATATTCTTCCCTGATCCTAAATTTCATATACACACATATTTTTAAAACCTTTGTAAATAGATGCCAAGTGCAGTTATACAATGAGCCATGATATGATGGAATTATTTACCGTAATTTATGAATACAATTTGACTCCACGCATGTATGTGCATTCTGTTTATTGTCTCACTGTGTCTTTATTTCTTTTCTATTTTGAACAAGCTCTTACTTGGAGAATGGGTGAATGATCTTAAATCTCACGTGGTCATAAACTCTACAGAAGGTGCAACAATCAGAGGTCTATATCAAACTATCGTCGGAGCATCGAAGAAAAAGTGGGTTCCTTTGATAGGGTTCGTAAACCCCACAAACAAAGACAGTCCCACCTTCGTGTTTGGCATCCAATGGGAAGACATAGGGGCGGGTATGTAGTTTGGTCATAATTTGCCTTATGGTTTTCACAGAGTTTTATAAAATAGCCAGAATATCTGCAACTCAATCTGACCATCCATCTGTCTACCTCTCAGCTTCATGTACAGGGTTTGTTGGTCAGTATTTTCACACTGATAGAGGTGAGGAACTCAGGACCAACTGGCTTTTACGTCGTAGCAGTAACAGAAAGGACGACTGGCAAGCCACTCTGTAAGACTTTTATGTTTCTTTGTTAATTATTACCGTGTGGTCAGTAAAACAAGTACTTGATGTATCTATTTTCTTGTTATGTTTTGTATTTCGCAGGGTTGGAGTAAATATCTTCAAAAGAGTCTCAACTAGACAGACAGCATATAATTGAGAGGTCATTCTCTGACATGGCGGGGATATCAAAGAAGTCGATCAATACCTTTGTATCAATCACTATGATCTGTTGCTTTAATTCGGCAATAAACATTTTCAGATGTATTACTAAAGTTTTGTTTCTGTCTTTACTTACAACAGTCTTGTTTGTCTAACTTTTTTCTGCCTTGTTACTCTAGTGCTTACAGGGGCTATGTGCACTTTTCTGTTTGAATGTTGATTCAACAATGAACAATAACCTTGAAATGACAACAGAATGTAAAGAAATACGTCTTTTAACTTGGTTCTCACTCCTCATTCCTTGTCTCTTCTAATATGATTTTTTTAGATAAATTAGATGTTCTTCAAGATGTTAGACTGCAAACAATTTCCAACAAAGAATAGAAATAATGGTATAGAATGTTCTTTCAGTGTTTGAATGTTTCGGGGGCGGTGGTAGTGTAGTGGTTAAGGGGCTTGGCTAGCGTGCAGTAGCCTGAAAGTTGTCGGTTCAATTCCCGGCTTCCACCGTTGTGCCCTTGAGCAAGGCACTTAACCCCAAGTTGCTCCGGGGACAATGTGATCCCTAGTGATACAGCTGACATATGTAAGTCACTTTGGTCAAGAAATGTCTGCTAAATGTAATGTAATGTAATGTTTCAATGGCAACAGGGGCCGACTCTTGGCATGGCCAGGGGTGGGCTGAGCCACCCAAATATAGTGTCTTGCCCACCCAAACAAAGTCAACATTTAATGGCCAGAGCTTACTAGAGAAAAGTGACGTACAATTGAACCATTTTACTAAGTTGGCCATCTGTGCTACCCTGGAAATCCAGAGTTCTCGCGAGAGCACAATGGAATTGTCTCTGCGAGACACTCTGGCAATGAGCAGATGCACGTTACTTCTACTCCAACATTCCGGGGAACCAGCTAAACTGATGAAGACAGCACTGCAACGTTGGAGGACAGTACACATTGGTCGTATTGTTATCCGATTGCGTCGAAGTCCGAAATCATTCAGAGTAAACATGGTCTAGTGTTATCCAATTGCGTGTAGTGAGATTTTTAAATGCATGCTTGTTGTCGAGTTGGGCCATTACATTGTTCGTGGCCATTAAGTAATTAGCGATGGCCAGTTAGCCTGCCACATAAACACAGCTTAAAAGGGCAAACACATCAGGCGGTCAGGACCAAAAAGAGGCTGAACACAAGAAAAGACTGAGGAGAAAATGGAGCCCTTATGACCAATAGCATCTTACTAGACTCCCCCTACATTTGCAGTTTTTGTATTTTACACAAATGGAGCATAGTGTTAGTTCAGGCAGGCCACAGTCTGGCCAAGCTTCCCTGAGCAGCTAAGCTGATTGCCCACCTGTCTGCCCAGCTGATTGCTCAGCTGATCACCTTCTACTCTTTAACTGGTGGAGATCATTCAGAGCACCTTATATAAGCAGCCTTAGCCCACCTTCTGCCTGCCGCTTCTCTGCAAGTCCTTTTTGCAACCCACCTCCACCCCATCTCCTCCTCATACTTCTGACTTCAATGTTTGTCATTGATGTCTGGTCTGTTCTGTACCATATGGGGGAGTTTATCTTTGCTGCTCTCCCTGCCTTAGGCTTTCCATGTTTGCCCATGGAAGGACAGGGGGCTCCCAGAACAGAGCATACCGCCAAATGTAATATTATGCAAATGGTAAAAAAAGCTATTTCTTTGACAAAGTGGTCCTGACTGAACTGTCGTAAATACCACCTCATGGTAGGCACCCTTCCCCCTGTACACGGTATATGTGGATTTATTTACAAACCAGCAAAGATAATCTCTGAAGAGCCATGTCGACTGAGAAGATAATATTACTGTACATGATTTCGAAGTTAATTTACCATCAAAATGACTTCGAAGCTTTTATATTAAGGTAAATACTTGCACAAGATGTCTTTAAGCTGTTATCCTGGTTAGTGCAGTATATTATGATATACTATAGGCAGGGCAGAGGATAGTATTATCATGTAGTACAATATAGTCTAGCATAGCAACACATTTTACAGCATATTGTAATATAGTAAATAAGAAATACAGTCAGTTAGATACCAGAATTATTTTTTTGGTGTATTAATATGTTTATTTAGAGGCCATGTTATCTGCTACCACAATCATTCCCTTTTGGCAGACACAATTCACTAGATATCTAAAGACCAGTAGGCCAGAACAAGTGCTTGATTAAATCACACTAATGCCATTTCATAAACACACACACAGCACACACACACACACACACACACACACACACATACACACATACATCCTCAGAGCCCTCTCTCTCTGTCTGAACCTAAAAGATTGGGAGTGACACACAACACACACACACACATCCTCAGAGCCCTCTCTGTCTGAATGGGAGTGAGAGAGGGAAAGGGAGCAGTGAAATGGAGAGGTAGCAGGTGTTTGTGCTCACCCCTGGCCTCTCCCCTGCTGGGCTCTGCCTGTGTGGATTCCCCTGCATAAAAGAGCAGCTGCCTCTGCACTCCGCTTCATCATCGGCTTCTACCCCCTCCTCTCTCTGCCCTGTCTGACCTGCCCTGGACTCCCCCACTCTCGCCATGTCGGGGCAGTTTGGGGTGGGTGAGGTCAGCCAGGAAGGAGCCTGGAGGTGATGGTGCCAGGCCCCAACTCTCCACCCAACCACCCACACACACACACACACACACACACACACACACACACACACACAAACACACATTGACAGGTTGTCATACAAACAAGCCTTGAGTTGGTGGTGCCATCTGATTGGTTGCAGAGGCATTTTTTTTTCACTGTATCGGTTGAAATACACACCAGGCAAATGAAGGGTAGCTGCATTAAGGCTTTATGACACATTCATAAGCATTGGATAACACATGGAAGAAGCTTCATTCATTTATTCATTTATGAAAGCATAATATGTTATAACAGAGTCAAATGTATTGATATAAAATTAAATGGGATGGGAAGTAGCAAGTGCTATTACACCACTCATAACCTAGCCATGATATGATACATTCCTTACATTGCTACCCCTACTCCATCAAAGATCTTCAATTGTCTTCAGTCAAGTCTCAGAGTCTCAGTGGCTTTAACAAACCTCTGAGGTCTTACTGTATTACCTTTTCTTTGATCAAGTAGGAAATGCCTGAGTAAGTTTTGTCTCTGATCTCAGTGTGACACAAACCCAACGACTATTGCTCAGCCCGATCAAGACAAGATGAAATCAGCTCCGAAATCGGCACTCCAGTAAATCACAGACCTGACATGTGTGCGCCATTAATCGGCACTCCAGTGAATCACAGACCTGATGTGTGTGAGCCGTTAATCTTCCTCTCCTCTTCCTCTCACTCTGAGTCGTTGCTCTGCCAGCCTCTTGTCCGTCTGCCTCATGTTCTCAAGTGCCATCCTGGGCACAGGAGCGGCCATTTGAAGTCGGATGGAGGGGGGGGGGGGGGGGGGGGGGGGTGTTCACAGGCCGCTCTGAAACCTTAAATCAAAGCAAGAAGGTATTGTGAGCAGCGCCATTCATGGTGTGCTAATTGTGTGTTACTACTGTATATGTCCATGTCTTCTTCTCTTTTCTTTTCTTTTGTTTTCTTTTCTTGTCTTTTCTTTTTTCCTTTTCTTTGTTTTTTTTTTTTGTGTCTTGTGTGGTTCTCCTCATGCGTCCTCCATTCTCTCCAGCTTTCCTTTTTAAGCCATTTTGAGTTGTATTCTTCACTTCTCTCCCTCTCTCTCTCTCTCTCTCTCTCTCTCTCTCTCTATCTCTTTGTTTTTGTCCTTCATTAGTCTCTCTGCTCTGTCTTTCTCTCACTCCTCCTGTCTGACTTTGCTCTCTCCATCACTCACTTAATGAATCACATCCTCTCAGCACGAGCCCGGTCCCTTTTTGTGGGCAGAGGGATTGCTCAGTACAACGCGCGCGCGCGCACACACACACACACACACACACACACACACATACACACACAGACACACGTATACACACATGCGCGGGCACGTGCACACACACACACACACACACACACACACACACACATACACACACACACACACACACACACACACACGAGTGGGCACATGCACACAGACACACAGTCACACACACACACATGTTTTTTTTTTGAGTGTCCATTCTCAGTGGGATGACAGCATATGTCCCCTGCCTTTTGTGCCACATGGTGACTACATGACTACTGCTGTAGCTGAAGGAACACCTGCTGAGCGAACACCTGGAGGAGGACAGACTTTCACTCTATCCTTCTCCCTCACTCTCCATCTCTCACACTCTTCTCTTTTTTTCCTTCTCCCTACCTCCCTCTCTCTTCTCCTCTCTCTTTCTCCCTTTCCTCCCCTTCTGATTCTGACACCTACACACATTTACATGATATGACAGAGCAATCATCTGCTGACAGGGTAGCAATAAACTGCATGCGCTAACTGTAAGCACAAAGCAAACTTCCTCTCCTCGCATGAGAATTCTTTCGCGGCCAACACCTGCTGCAGGACAAAGAAGCAGGTGTGTTGAATGCCTCTGAGTCTGTCTGTGTGTGTGTGTGTGTGTGTGTGTGTGTGTGTTCGTGTATGTGCGTGTGTGTGTGTGTGTGTTTGTGTGTGTGCCTCAGTGTGTGTGTAGGTGAGAGTAAACGAGAGAGGGGGTGGTGCTCTCATCTTTGCGTGTGAATGGTGTGTGCTTATTTATACCTCACAGACTTATGCAGTCAAGTCAAGTGCAGCCCATACTGTTGAGTGCAGCCGATAGGAGCAGCGTTTTTATAAGGTGTTTGCAAAGAGTTGTGTAACACACACTTAAGACACTGAGGAATGCACTCACTAGACACTTGATAGGTATATGATTATACTGATGTCTTGAGATGTGCATGGGTGCTGGCTTCAAATGAGGGGGCCTCTGAAAAGAAATTCTAGCCAAATTCCTTGAAGATAGACTGATAGATAGATATATAGATAGATAGATAGATAGATACTTTATTGATCCCCAAGGGGAAATTCAACAAGGCATGCAAGACTGTGTAGAAGAAGACTGGCAGGCCTTCATACTGTACTTCTCTTTAATATGTGCAGTACCTCCTTCTTTGGTGAGGCATGGGAAAGCAAAACATTGATTCAATGTCACTGGTTCAAGGCTGATATGTGTGATGTGAATTATTGCAGAACACCTGCATGGAGAAGACGTGAAATGTATATCAGTATCAGACAGTCGCCAGGCTCGCCCGGCTCGGTCTGGCAGGAGGCACCTCTTGGCACGCAGCGCGCCCGCCCGTGTTGTGAGGTGCGCCACTCGCATTGAGAGCCGAGGGGGGCTGAATAGGGGCCCCATCTGCACCGCTGTCTGCTGATGCCTGTCTTGGCCGCTTGTTCCCCAACAATGAGGACATGAGGCCTGCGTGGCTTTTGTAGCCAAGGCGTCAGGCTTGGACAAAGGAGCGGTGAAGGGAACGAGGGAGAGGAGAGGAAAGGTGGTGGTGGTGGAGGCTAGTGCGACGTAGGCACTTAAGCACACAGCCTGCACACACACACACACACACACACACACACACACACACACACACATACACACACACACACACACACACACACAAACACACACACACACAAACACACACAAACACACACACGCACGCACGCACACACACAGGCGTTAGACAAAGGATCTGTGGAGGGAGTGGGGTGAGGGAGAGAGAGGAGAAGGGGAGGCTGGGAGAGGAGGTGGAGGCTCTGAGCTAGCATGGAGCACACACAGAAGCACACACTCTGTACGCAGGGTGCTCAGATAAGGGCCCCCTTCACTAGCAGATTAGCACGGCGGGGTGTGAGCGGTGTCAACAATGCTAATTAGCCAGCGCTGTATGTATAGCGCACACACATGCACAGACAGACACACACACAGATACACATACACAATTACAGACAGCCCCCCCCCCCTCCACAAACACACACACACATACACATGTACAAGTACTCACATGCAGGCACAATCACGCAAATATACACCCCCCCATCACACAAAGTCATACATACAGGAATTAGACAGTCTTGGTAGTGGCGAAAGAGGCTAATTGCATAAACACAGATACACAAACATTCTTCAGCAACAAGGCCATGGATCATACTTTGCATTTACTTGCTCAACAACTCACTGTCAAAGCCAAACACAAAGAAGTACCTCTTTCTCACATGCATTCTGTTTAAGACAGTGTTTTTGCAAGACTGAACAAGCAACGTGTATTATCTTTGCTATGAGCATGAGTGTGTGTGTGTCAGAGTTTCCGCTAGATAAAAATGGTGCCGGTCGAGGTTTCGTTTTCCGGACATTTTGATGATATGCCGGTCAAATATCCTATTATCGCTTCTTAATTAGTCAAATTGAGAAAAAACTGGAGACAGGCTATGTAGCTTAAAAAAATACATAATCAGGCTGTATAGAATGCAAC
>NC_055962.1:10905406-10950406 GCF_018492685.1 Alosa sapidissima
TGTACATTGCATCTTGCCTGTGTCTGTTGCGGTGTCCACGACATGGCATTACCCTCTACCACCCAGAGTGTCTATTTATTTATGTGCAAATGTACATACTGTATTTATTCTTATACATAGCCATGTTCTACTGCCCTTCATTCTATTCTTACTGTTCTGTTCTTTTATTGGTATGGTTTATGTTTTTTATTTTTATTCTTAAATATTAAGATGTACTTTGAGAGTCAAAGTCCTTGTTTGTTTACGCAAACCTTGCCAATAAAGCTGATTCTGATTCTGATTCTGCAAAGGGGCAGGAGAGTGAGGGGTGTGTGTGTGTGTGTCCATGTTTCATGTTTTAGTTTGTCATGTGTGGGTGTGTGAGTTTGTGTCCAGCTTTGTGGTTGTGTTTTTTTTTTTTTTAAGCGGATGCCATTATCATAGTGTGTCTGCATCTACGTCTGTACCAGCCCATGTCCATGTTTCTTATCTTGTGTGTCTATGTTTTTTATATCTGTGTGTTACTATTATAGTGAGCATTTGTGTGTGTATTGGTGTGTGTGTGTGTGTGTGTGTGTGTGTGTGTGTGTGTGTGTGTGTGTGTGTGTGTGTGTGTGTGTGTGAGCGCGCGTACTGTTTTCAGTGAGGCAGGCAGGTTACCACCTCTTTCCTGTGCTGCAGGCACACCCTTGGAGATTGGGAAGGCATGGCAACACCAGAAACAGATAAACACTGAGCACAACAACACTCCCATCACCACACACTGCACAGCCTTCATGGGGGTCGGCTGGTGTGTGTGTGTGTGTGTGTGTGTGTGTGTGTGTGTGTGTGTGTGTGTGGGAGAGAGAGAGAGAGAGAGAGGGGAAGAATCAAACAGATGAGGAAGTCCTTATAGGGAGCTATGTTTCTTTGTTTGACTATGGGGTGCTTGTGTGTGTGTGTGTGTCCATGAGTGTACATTTGTGTGTGTGTGTGTGTGTGTGTGTGTGTGTGTGTGTGTGTGTGTGTGTGTGTGTGTGTGTGTACAGTACCAGTGAGATGCTGGTGTGATCTAGAACTGGCATGATACTGCATGGTAGACTAGATGTGCCTTTTTTGGGGGGGAAATGCAAGGATGGTAAAATTACAAGCCATCCCTTTCTCTTCTCCCTCCCTCTCTCCCTCCCTCTCTCACTCTTCCTGTGTTTTGCTCCACATCACTCCGGCTTCTGCTCTTGTGATTGTTTGTTGTATACGCGTAAAGTCTTGTCCAGAGAGACAGTGCCCCCCTGTGGCCATGTTTTGTTTTTTTTACACTTGGCTGATGCTTTTATCCAAAGTGACTTATAGATACCAATTCAGGGGCGTGTGTGTGTGTGTGTGTGTGTGTGTGTGTGTGTGTGTGTGTGTGTGTGTGTGTGTGTGTGTGTGTACTGTGTGTGTGTGTGTGTGTGTGTGTGTGTGTGTGTGTGTGTACTGTGTGTGTGTGTGTGTGTGTGTGTGCCTGTCTGTCTGCTTACATGTTGGTTTATGTGCATACTAGGTGGGTCAGGGACACTGAGAAGAAGATCCACAAGGACGAGTCACACGGGGAGGTGATGTTTGTGAATGCAAAACAATTCAGTTGTATTCCAAGATAGGGCTGAATGTTGTGCTTCCACCTTACATGTGGGTCGACAGCCTGCTCCCCATTGACATGGTGGAGCTTGCTCTCTCTCACACACACACACACACACACACACACACACACACACACACACACACTATGCACACACAGACACACAGACACACACACACACACACACACACACACACACACACATACACACACACACACACACACAGACAGACACACACACACACACACGCACACACACACACACACACTATGCACACACAGACACACACACACACACACACACACACACACACACACATACACACACAGACACACAGACAGACACACACACACACACACACACACACACACACACACACACTATGCACAGGCCACCAGTGTCTCTGTATCTGTTGTGTTTTCATTATTTGTACGCTAGCTTGTACTGTATGCGTGTGTGTGTGTGTGTGTGATTGAGTACAGACAGTTTTTCTATTCTATGCATCCTTAATATTTTTTCTAGATATATGTGTCTGCATTCGTGTGCAAGTGTGTGTGTGTGTGTGTGTGTGTGTGTGTGTGTGTGTGTGTGTGTGTGTGTGTGTGTTGTCCTATGTGTGTTGTCCTGTTTTTTTCCACATCTCCCTCACACACGCTCTCTGCAGTAATTGGACTCTGAGGACTACCCGTCTGCGCTGACGGCACGCTACTGTAGGTATTTCTACCCACTGGACGCTCCCAATGGGCCTCGCATCATCATCACTGCTGACCCCCCCGACAGCTAGACGCCAAGCAACAAGCCAACGCAGTCAAAACAAAACAGCGACAACAACAAAATCTATACGCAAAGCTCAAGCAAGCAACCTCACCCAGACAAACTAAATCAAATGCAGTATAGGTCTCTCACTGGAATGTTTGATTTAGAATAGTGATGATACAAATGTTTGGCTTGGTAGCTGGCATGTGTGCGATGTCTGCTGAAGATGGTATGGATAACAAGTCATTTGGAGGATGAACGGAGGTGTTGGGAAGCTTTGCAACCACCGAAGTGTGTGACATAGTGGACAAGGAGGGTGTAAAGGGCCATTCACATCAAGAACAATGACGGCAAAAAAGTATCGCTCTAGCTAATATGAATAAAAATGTCCACACATAAACTATAACGATAACGACATGAAGAATGATTTGTCAGGGTCACTTTCAGATAATGTTATAGTTATCGTTCTTGGTGTGAACTGCTTGGTGTTATCGTTCTTGATGTGAATGGACACCTCATGAGGTTTGTTTAAAAAACACCTTAAAAGAAAAAACTGTGTAAAAAAATGGTGTAAAACTTGTGTAAAAAAATCTTCACACTAACAACCTCACCCAGACAAAACAAGTACCCTCACCGACTAATCTAATGCTGTTGTATAAAGCTGTTTACCACGCTGGGGCGCACAGTATGTGCGTTGAACGTTTGCATTAGAGATTACGGCTGGGGTATTTTTCTGATCCCTTTTGTTGAAGATAAAAGGATGAACCCACTAACAGGCTTCAGGGAGTGTGTGTCAAGATGATGTCATGGTCAAGGTAGAACTACCAAGGGCAATGTACAGAATGTTCGCACAATCTTCTACATGCTGTAGAATGATACTGGGCTCGGCAGTGCTTATAGGCAAGTTCAGATGCATTCTATTTAAAATCTATATGGAGTTCTTAGCACTTCAAACGGTAACTATTGTGAGAAGCGGTGAGCTTCCGGATGTTTTTAAATGAGTCCTCAGCACTCAGCTTCATATCCACATGTGGTCCAAAAATGCAGAGACAAAACAAAAGAAAATAACTGGAAAAATCAGCTTTGAGAGAAGTCGGTAGAAATGGTAAAGCGCTGAGATAAGCCACAGTGATAAGCCATGATGGGCTTTATCCAGACACACACATCCCCCTTTTTCCAAGCAAGACATAAAAAAAAAACAATGAAAAACCAAAATAATCAAACAGCCATGTAAGCACTGCAGGCAACGCAGGAGGATAAAAATGCCTGAGCAGCACCAATTAAAGGGGAATAATGAAATTAAAGTAGAATCTCGCCCATTAGCGAGCCTTTCAAGGTTGCTTACTCCGTGCATAATTATCTCGGGGAGAGGCAGATTGTCATCGCATCGACTTGAAAGGGTCGACTCGTTAAGAGCCAGGCAATTAGGGCCGCGGGAGGCGCGTGGCGGCGGGGGTTAATGCGTTCAAATTTACCAAATCTTCGTCGGACACTGATGTGTGGAAAAAGGGTTGACACTATCGAGGAAGCGCCTCAATGGCTCCTAATGGTAAAGGTGTGAGTGGAGTAGGTGTCAGATTCTGTGCAGACAAGCAGCTAGAGATTGACATTTGTTGTGTTGTCATTTACAGGTGGGCTTCACAGTATGGTTATGTTCTTGGTTCTACACTGATGGTGGGAACAACCATCACAAAAAACACATAAGGTTGGAACACTATACCTAGTGAAACATGTAGACAAACAAATGCAACCATTGTTCTCCCAGAATTGTTATCTTTAGTCTTGAAGAGTTATATTTTATCCTGAGCTTTTCCCCAAAGCTACATAATTTTGTCATTTCCTCCTTCAACAGCAATAACCCGTAATTGTTCCCAACAGCTGCATAACACATACTACGTGGTGTACTACAAAGCACACTCAGCTCTTATTCGTCAGGTATGTTCATACAAGGAATTTCCTTCTGGCCATCGTTTTCACTCAACAACAGTAAATAGACAGTGATAATACACTGATAGGCACGCACGCACACACATACACACAAACACAAACACACACACGCACACGCACACACACACACACACACACACATACACACACACACACACACACACACACACACACACACACACACAAATCAATTTTACCAACCCTATCTTCAAATAAGACTGATCTAAGTGATCTCATATGCAGTACACATAGACACATTACACTGTACAAAATTGGCTGCCATTCCCTCATGTCCAATGTGATTCCTGCCCTATGCTGTGTGCAGCCTGAACATCTCTCTCACTGCTCATTGTGTACCCTGAATATCTCTCCCACTGCTCATTGTGTACCCTGAACATCTCCCCCACTGTGCTGTGTACTTAACATTGTGGTAAATTTCCATTGAATTGAAAAGGCCTAGGTACCACTCTGCAGTAGGAACATGTTGTCTTGTTCCCTCAAGGTCATACGCTCACCTGTATGTAGTGATTAATTTGCCCATCACGCCATCTCTCTTTGTATGCACACCAGCCATCAAATCTGACAGTTAGAGTACAAGCATGTACTGTAGACGCATAAAATAACACACATGTAGATACATAAAATAACGAAGCAACTAAGATAGTGTCCCATAAACAAGGATTGATATGAATAATGGTGGAAAGAGCACACCACACAACTTCGATAGGGACTAACGGCCTAACCCAGTCATGGGGGCTGGGGAAGGTGTCAAGAACCCACAGATTAGGAATGATTAATCAACAGCAACCAGAAATTGAGAACCAGATGAAGGCATACATTATTATGACCGCCGCGCAGCGAAGCCTAGGATGACCAATTTTTTGCGTATGTTTGCCTCCAGGGGTCATGTAAACCCATTCCATATGCACACATGTGCATAAACAGATACACACGCACACACATACATTCACAGTAATCCTACGTATGACACATACTCACACAGTAGACATATATACGCATGCATGCACATGCACACACACAGGCACATAAACAGGCAAACACACAAGCACATGCACATGCACGCACACACACACACCCACACGCACACATGCACACAATTCAAGAATTTCTCAGAATTATCAACAGGCAAGATGGGGGTGGGGTTGTATATAATGTATATTACATGTGAAATCTATGAACTAATCATGTTTTGGTACTTGTTGTCTAGCAGATACCAGTGAGAATTGAGTGTGCATAATGCAATACAGTGAGACAGTTAGAATCATATATGCCTTTCAGCGTGATTTATTTTTGTGGAAAACATGTGCTGGACTGGGTGGCGGTCATATTTTGTACCGCTCTGCGGTACATCTAGTTTTTTATGTTAACTGTAGCGGGAAATTCCACCAATATGATTAATTGAGTCAGTGACAAGGGCTCTGATTGGTTCGTCAACATGTCAATCACTTATCAAGGGGAAAAACCTTGGTTTCTGATTGGACATGTGTCGTATGGAAACTAGGAGGTCCTGAGATATCGTGCATTGCATCAAAGGCGCAGCATCACAACTCAGACTTCAGATCGTGTGCACCTTCTCTGGGAACTGATAATCTGCAGATACCTTGATTTACTCTTGGTCAGACTTTGTCAGACTGTGTCCATTGTCAGGACTTGTGTATCCTGAACATCTCTCCCACTGCTCCTTGTGCAGCCTGAACATCTCTCCCATTGCTCCTTGTGTAGTCTACCCTGAACATCTCTCCCACTGCTCCTTGTGCAGCCTGAACATCTCTCCCACTGCACATTGTGTAGAACATCTCTCCCACTGCTCATTGTGTAGAACATCTCTCCCACTGCTCTTTGTGTAGAACATCTCTCCCACTGCTCCTTGTGCAGCCTGAACATCTCTCCCACTGCTCATTGTGTAGAACATCTCTCCCACTGCTCTTTGTGTAGAACATCTCTCCCACTGCTCCTTGTGCAGCCTGAACATCTCTCCCACTGCTCTTTGTGTAGAACATCTCTCCCACTGCTCCTTGTGCAGCCTGAACATCTCTCCCACTGCTCATTGTGTAGAACATCTCTCCCACTGCTCATTGTGTAGAACATCTCTCCCACTGCTCCTTGTGTAGAACATCTCTCCCACTGCTCCTTGTGTAGAACATCTCTCCCACTGCTCCTTGTGTAGCCTGAGCATCTCTCCCACTGCTCATTGCTCCACTTCCTCATTTATCTCCTCTGATCCTCCCTCTGCTGAGCAGAGAGCTGAGTGTGTGTGTGTGTGCGTGCGTGTGTGCGTGCGTGCGTGCGTATGTGTGTGTGTGTGTGTGTGTTCCTTGCTGCTTTCTTTTCTCATGCTCTCCTCTCCTATCTCTAGCTTTCCTTCCTTTTCCCTGGTGGGGCATCTCTCTCTCGCTCTTCTCTGTCTATATATCTCTCTCCTCTTCTCTGTCCTTGTCAATCCTCCATTACTGCTTCCCTCTCCAACACGAGTAGACAATTTGCTGTGGTATTCTCCACCTTTTCTCTCTCTGACAGCGTACTCTCCATTCCTCCCCTGCTCTGATAAACGCCTGTAGTTGTTCTTGGCCGGGCTGTGTTTGTCTGAACGGATCTGTGTCTTTGCCATAGGTCTGCCTCCCCATCATCCAAGTGTACAAACTCACGTGACCACTGTAATAAGGTCCACCCCTCTCTCAGATCAAAGACAGAGCAATAGATTCATGAATGCATAGACAGACTTCACAAACCAATAGTCTACACAGACACACACAGTCAGACACATATATAGTATTTGCATACCCTGCTGAAAAAACAGCTAGAAATCAGCTTACAGTATGCTGGTATCTGGTTTTTGCTGGTTTTAACTGGTATTTGCTGGTTTTCTTCCAGCTCTTGCTGGTCTTTGCTGGTGTGATTGTGATTTAAGTTCTAGGTTCTGTGTATACCCGGATATCTTTGCATAAGCCACACTCTGATTTAGTAGTTTCTGTATTGTACATCACAGACAGACAGACATTCAAACCTTGCAAGTGTCTCTGAGTGAGCTCATGTTCTGAAACCATTTAGCACTCAACTTAAAAAAAAAAGACATGAAATATTTGATTGGTCACACTCAGGGTATCTCTATGCACCATCTCTGTCAAATCATTTCAGCATGCTCATGACATGCACAGGTAGGAAAATGAAAAAAGCCCTAACAGAACAATTTCACCCTCTCTCTTTCAATTTGTCCTTTTCTTTATTCATATCCTTTCTTGTTGTCTTTTTTCTTTCATTGTACCTATCTCTATCCCCTCCTTATCCCCCCCCTCCTTTCTCTCTCTCTCTCTCTCTCTCTCTCTCTATTATACAGTCTCTCTCTCCCCTGCTATTATGAGGGACAAAACACATTTCTTTACCTCTTGCTCCTTCCAGAACATCTCATCCATTTTTCTGTAGATTTTGATTGAACCATGCACATTGAATAAAGGACACTAAAGGTGTTACCAGTATGTTCAAAATGTATGTATATAGGGGCAAATACCATTCTTACAATCGTATTGCTTTAAATGTTTGTAGGGGGAGCCCTCAGTATAAACCATGACTTGCATTTTTATACCAGACACAAACACTGGCAGGGTCCTGAGGAACAGTGGATCATAAATAGCACGCCTTTTTTCACAACTCCAAGCCTCTGGAGTTTTGCAAGCAAAGCACAACATGTGTGTCAGCTGTTTTCAGTAGCACTTTGTCTTAAAGAGAGAAAATGCTGAGCAATGTTGTTGAGGGGAAACAGAGGTGAACCAGCATGCACAGACTGTGGAGGTTCCTGTTTATGGGAACCCAAAGGGAACACAGCTACAAAATGTGGCCATGTCAGAAATATAAAAGAAGAGGGAATGTCTCCACACCAGACTCACACATGTTTTAATTAAAACCAACACCGTTTCGACGTCTTCTTTGTCCTGCACCTGGTCTAAAGAAAGGTGGGATGTGCACAGAACCAGTCATCATGAAAGATGCCATATTATGCCACTACCTGTTTCCAGCATGCCTGATTCTTGACACCCAACTGTATCACTGGACAATAGTAACCCATTCAATATATAACCATATAACCACATTCAAATATAACCTATAGAGTGCAAGTCACAGTGTTCAGTTTTCAGCTGGTAGATGAACGTGTGGTGCGCCACAAAGCAGTGCATGCTGGGTATCAGTCCTCCGTGCTGTGGTGTGATTAGTGTAAGAAGTCTGAGAGGAAATGACAGCGCACTTCGGAGCTCTAATCATCACTATCACACGCCATCACACAGCAGTAGATAACCTGGGTAGCCATCACACGGTTAAGAAAGACCAGGAGGCTCCATCAAAATCTGAATATCAGAGGGCCCGGGCCGCTCTGAACATAGCAGGGGAGCCTGATTGGCTGGCCAGATTCCTGCTGACACTTGATTGGTCACTCTGGTCTTGGCAGGGAGTCTGATTGGATGCCTCGGGCAGATAATTGTGTCTGTAATTCCCTGCCTTTCACGTCCAAGTAGCTTCTTGCCTCCAAAGCCTTAATTCATGCCTATTGTGAGGCACTTATTTAAATGTTACAAAGGGTCACAGCTTCGCTGGTGAACACTTAATGAGTGCCTTTAACTCCATTACAATTCAAAGCCAGTGCCCAGAGAAAAGCTGGCAATGCAAAGCTGTCAACCCCCTTTTCTAGCTTCATTTTATGGACTGCGTAGATGGCAGGAGTACAAATCTGGCTTCCATTGCTCCCACTGAGACTCACTGATACATCCAATTAAATGTGGAGGAAAATACCCGAGAGTGTGGAATTACAAGGATAGTGCTCCCTCTGCTGGATGGCCATAGTAATCATCCATTTTCAAGTTACAAACTGTATTTTTGTTTGTGGTCACTTGCAGGTAGGCTAAATCTACTGTAAATTTAAATAATTGGAAAACAGGTTGATAAGTTAATGGTTGTTAGATTCTTTGTTGCTGGTTTTTATATGTATTTAAATGAATGTATATGAAAACTAAATGCCTAACAACATGATGCATATTTAGAAAGCACAGTACATTGAAAAACACTTTCCAAAGCATTAAATTACATACTACAGACCGACGGATTAAACGCTATATCATTACAGTTGATGTAGAAACAAGCATTTAGTTATGTATTTTTTTTTATAAATATCACATATATCTTTCAGCTTGTTAAATATCCACAAATAAGTTCTTCTGTAATGTAATTGTCAATATATTTGGTTGAAATCTGGGTCTGCTACAGTGGTCCTCCTGTTGTATATCTACCTGTCAAAAGGGATGACAGTTGAGGTTGACCTCAAACTATTGTTTGAAGCCAATAGATGTAAGCATAACACAAGTGTTAGTTCTATGTGATCTTAGGAAGTTAGTGGGGCAGCCGTGGCCTACTGGTTAGGGCTTCGGACCGGATGGTTGCCGGTTCGAATCCCAACCAGTAGGATTGGCTGAAGTGCCCTTGAGCAAGGCACCTGCTCCCTCAGTACTGCTGTAGCAGGCAGCTCACTGCGTCAGGATTAGTGTGTGCTTCACTTCACTGTGTGCTGAGTGTGTTTCCGTAATTCATGGATTGGGATAAATGCAGAGACCAAATTTCCCTCACGGGATCAAAACAGTATATTCTTATACATTCTGAAAAAGACTATGAGGAATAAAAGCAAGCACTCTTTATGTCTCAGGGAGGATCAGTGCACATGTATGCTGACACCCAGACAAATAAGTGAATTTGAGGCCCTATAAAAAATGGATTCTTGAATATTGTTGTACTGAATCTTTTATGGTCACTATTCAATAATGTACGTGCGTATACACACACGCGCGCACACGCACTGACACACACACTCACACACACACACACACACACACACACACACACACACACACACACACACACACACACACACACACACAGAAAGAGAGAGAAGCCCTGGCTCTTTCCTTATTTCATCTTTCCCCCCTCCGTCTCCTAAAATCTAATTTTACCCAATAATTTAATAATCCAGTGTGGAGGTGGACAATATCCTGTTTGCTCACTTGCTTGCACAAACACACAGAGGATGGAGACAGAAGCAGGGGGGGGGGGCACCTGGTGTGTGTATTTGCACTGGTGTGTGTGTGTGTGTGTGTGTGTGTGTGTGTGTATTCATGTGGTTCTATGTGATCTTAGGAAGTTGTGTGTGGGTGGGGGGTATTTTAGCAATGAGCTAAATGGCAGGATATAACAGTCACATGCTGTCTCCACTTCAGCTGTGTCAAATGAGGTTTCCTGGGGAGAGGAGCGGGAAACCAGCTCAAAGGGCCCTTGTGCATTCACCGGCCCCACGTCATCCTAATGGAGGTATATTTAGATTAGGATATTAGTGGCATCCTTGAATAGATATCCATTATTTTCCATCCTGCTGTGACAGTAAGCATGGTGAGATGAGGCACCAGGGGGCGCTGTTGTCCAACGGTACCCCATGGAGGTTGTCACTTGGTGTTTTAAGCCCATAACATCGTTTTCCAGGCAGCGCTGCACTTGGGCAGTGGTTCTCAAATGGGGGTACGCGTACCCCTGGGGGTACGTGAAGGCACTCCAGGGGGTACGTGAGATTTTAAAATATACATATATTTAAAAAGTAGAATCCATGCAAAAAATACTTTAAAAACAATTATTTAATAAATATTTCAGGAAAAGTTCATAAAATGAATTTTATTTCAGTAGGCTATTCAATTTCATTATCCTAACCCCCCCCCATACCAGGATGGTTCGACCCAACCTGTCACATGCCACCTGCCATCACCTGTCAATCACTGTCAAAACTCACACGATGGAGTCGTGGTTGAAGCATAGCGATGGCACAGTGCACAGTGCTCTGTTTTAAGTCTTTTTTTCTCAACTAAAAATGCTTTGCGCTGGTTAGGGGGTACTTGGCTGAAAAAATATTTCACAGGGCATCATTGAAAAAAGGTTGAGAACCACTGCACTAGGGTTAGGCAAGGGTTAGGGTTAGGGTTAGGTGCCTTGAAGTCAATGGTGGGAGCGCTGCCTTAAAGTCAACGGTGGGGGCTTAGAACACCATCGAGCGGAGGTATTACATGCTCACCTTTGCTACCATGTCTTATCAAGGTGGCTCACTTTTATAAAGAGCATAAAACATCAACTCATTCTGTCTTTACCTGTCTTACCTCTGTGTAAGTTTGTGTGTGTCTCTCTCTCTCTCTCTCTCTCTCTCTCTTTATCCAGCATCTTTTGTCTTGTGTTTCATTTGTTATTTCGTAAAGTTGTTTGTCATGTCTTGGTGTCATGGGGTATGCTCGCGACTACGCCGCTCCATCTGGCATCTTTTGTCTTGTGTGTCAATGTCGTGTATGTGGAGCGTTTTGTGTTGGACTGTGCAACACAATGAGCAAAAAAACTCTGCAAAAAATGAGCTATATAAATAAATGACTTACTCACTTACTTACTATTACCATAACAGTGTATTACTTTCTCATGCCCTTAGGGTTAGGAGACTGGTACAATGTACACTCCTCCGTGCATAATCCCACTCACAGAGTAGATCACAGAGTCGGTCTCCCTCTAGGCAGTGTGACTACAGCACTTTTACTGGGAGGTTTTTACTGGCTTCATCAGAAACATAAAAGCTTTTTTTTAGAGCTTTTTAGTTTTAGTTTTTTTAGTTTCACTAATCATATGTATCGTATATCATTCATGCTTTTACGCGTTCTGGAGTACGTCGCAGTTTGCCTTTTTGCTTGCTTGGTCATGCCACCCGACGCCACGCCATTTTTTTTTTCAGGTAATAGTAGTGGAGCTGATTTATCACAACTTCAAAAGAAATACGATTTAAGAGTCTTAAAAATCGAGGCATTACATCTTGGAACCAAGCGTATTCATTTAGCTTGTTTTCTTTTGCTGAGGCAGAGATGGCCACACCTCTACCTGAGCCCTCTGTGTCATAAGACAGAACCACACAATATATCAGAAAGCTGAATTCGTCCAGTCGAATTACTTTGGTTTTTGTAACATGAGGCTATGACAGCTTGTTAGACCCATACAACATAAGAGACATGATGTAACATTAAGAATTTGGTGTGGAATCTAAAATAACACTTAGGCTACTGCTATTGGTAGCAACAAAATAGAAAGCATCCAATTATTTGAAACTACCATGATGACAGGGCACGTTTATGACATGATTATGCCAGTTTTATGACATGATTTACAAAGTGTTACCAAGCAGCAAACTCTGAGATAGTTCATCCACATTTTGCCTCATGTAAGCAGACCACCATGATGACTCAGCATTTGTACAGCGCTCGTCAGCCACACTTTAGCTGCCGTCTGTCTCACTGCCCCCGACACTGGCCCGGCCCGGCTTAGTGCCCCGCTCTGTTTTGCTTGGAACGACGACGTGCGAAAGCGAGAGGCTTAATGCGGACCGCAGGATGTCGCGGATGCCAGCGAGATCGCGACTAATGGGCAGCCGCTGGTGCCAACCGCCTCACAGCACTCACAAGTGCCCAAGTTATGCCACACTGGCAACTCACACAATATTATTTCAGAGCTTGACGGTCAGGAGCAGGTCACTTAGCAAGGGACCATGTAACATCACTGAGAGGTTTTGTTGCTGAGGTATAGTGCTTGTTTGCCGTAGGCCTATTCACACCATATTCTGCATTTATATGCAATGAGTGGCTAAATTGCTTTCAGAAGAAAATATATCTTTGGTAGAACTGCTTAGATTGCACTGATGGAAGTATGACATTGAGACAGTGTCTTGAAATGGCAAAGAAGTGACAGTTTGAGCTGTTTTAGGTTAGGTTTCACTAACTGTGGGTGTCTTTACATTTTTGTGTTTTGAAGCAATTGAAAAAATTGTGTAAGAGCCTTGCCTTCCCACCTGGTTGTCTTGTGAATGCCCTTTTGGCTCAGAGCATAATTGATGTCAGGCCTACTTCTTTCGTAACTTCCATTGTTAGGATGCTTTGGTGATAGCTACCAAACCACTCCTAACCTCTACCTTCACTTTGTAAGCTTTGCTCTCTCCCTCTGTATCTTTGCCAACTGAGGTGTGTGTGTGTGTGTGTGTGTGTGTACAATTAATAAAACTAAGAGTGAAAGTATGTGTGTGTGTGTGTGTGTGTGTGTGTGTGTGTGTGTGTGTGTGTGTGTGTGTGTGTGTGTGTGTGTGTGTGTGTTGTTTCTGCAAGTTAATGATTATTGCCGTTGCCTTGGTGCACCTTTGTGGAGCCGAGGTGCCTGGAGCGTGCCAGAGGGATCAGGAGTGGCAGGGCTCCTGCGCTCCGCTAATTCCGCGGCTGAAAGGGGAGTTCCGCTTCACAGACCAGCTTTTACTCGCCCGCTCTGTCACGCGCCGGACCGGGGCGTGCCGCACCAACCCATCCCACGCCAGCGGCAAGAGGAAACACATCCAGCTGCTGACCACTCCCCTCTTACTCTCTCTCTTTCTCTCTCTCTCTCTCTCTCTCTCTTCTCTCTCTCAATTGTTTACACATCATCAAAAAGTCAAATGTCTTTTTTTCTTTCCTTCTTTCTCTTTGACTCTGACTTCTCTATTTCACTCTCTTCCACTCTTTCTCTCTCCTTCTCTCTCTCCCTCTCCCTCTCTTAAGCATTTGAGACACCTGTGGCCCCCCCTCTCTGACCAACATCCACTTCCCCCACTCTCTCTCTCTCTCTCTGTCCTTCACTCGTTTGTTTATTCCCTGTTCCTCCTCTCCCTCTACACAATGGCGAACAATGGTGGCGGCTTCCTGTAGAAACCCACAGCTGTAATGAGAACAGTTCCACTGACACCACTGTATGCCATGCCTCCCACTTCACACAGATAATTCATTGAGGCACATAGGCCCTACACACACACACACACACACACAGGCACACGCACATATAGACACACACACAGACAGACACACGCACATATACACACACACACACACACACACACACACACACAGACACAGACACAGACACACGCCCACACACACACACACACACACACACACACACACACACACACACACACACACACACACACACGCATACATACATACATATTTTACACCCCCAGGCCAGATGGATGTACTTCCTTTGAGATGTGCAGACAAGCCCTCAACAAGTTCTGTCACTGAATTGAAAATGAAAGAATTCCCCTTTCATTTCTCGATCATTCTCTCTCTCTCTCTCTCTGTTCCACACCCTCTCTCTTCATCTCTGATGATCCGCCATACTTATCCACGGCACGAGGCATCGAGGGTCCCGTTGCCTTCAAATGAGATTAGTGGTGAGAGAGAGAGAGCGAGCTGTTACAAATGAGTCGCAGCTAAGCGCCTGTGTTATCAACAGGCACGTGCAGAGAAGGGGGGCTACAGGGGCTCTAGCACCTGCCCTTTTGCCCCTTTGATGTCCAAGTGCCCTTTTCACAAGACCCGTTTTTTACTTTTTAAAATTTGTAATTTCTAGTTCCAACGTGCATATTCGCTAAAATGTCTCATTAATAGTTTGTGAAATTAGAAATTTACAAAAATAACAATTTTCTGTGTTAATTAAAAATGCCTTGCGGCCACCAATCCGTGATGTCATACATTCAGTGAACTCTCAGAAGGTGCACGCAGGCACAGTGCTGCAGGAGACGTTGGGAGCACGGTATAGTCTAGTCGTGATTTCATGAACCCAAAAATGTTGAGTACCCTAAAGTTTTATTGCAGAAATGTCATCTATAGGCCTAGTGGGTGGAATTCAACTTGGTGGGCAATTTGCATAATTAGCATAAATAGGCAATTAAGGCGAGGCAGTACAGGTGAATAGGGTAAAAAATGTAAATAATAGATATCACCATGAAACTTTCTGAGTTGATTGCTTATGTTAAGATGAGAAAAAAATGTATTGCATGTTTTTTATATTTTAATGTTTACATATGCAAATGAGGCACTATCTCATTAAAAATGTCCTAATTTGCATACACACAAAAGCAGATAGTGTGATAAAGCCAGGCTCAAAATTGTTTTTCCAAGGTAAACACGTGTACTTGGTTGGGTGAGTTGGTGAAAACCTTTAAGAAACTTGGTACGGAGGCAGTGTTGACCTATGGACAGACAGATTAAGAAATTAAGTGTGCCATGCAAAACTAGAAAAGCACTCCGAGAGTGCAGACCTCCGCCAAGCGAAAACATAACCGCCTCCTGGATCCAGACGGTGATCCGGATCACTCCCAAACTTTTTGAGTTATCTTGCGAACAAACAGATGAACAGACACACACACAAACAAACAAACAAACAGACAAACAAACCCCGATAAAAACATAACCTCCTTGGCGGAGGTAATAACTATATAACAGCATGCACACACACAAACCCACAAGAACTATATACAATATGCAAAATAACCATATCCAGCATGCACACGTACACAAATGCACAAGAACTATATACAAGAACTATATACAACATGCAACGCGCACACACGCACACACACACACACACACACACACACACACACACACACACACACACACACACACACTGTAAACTATATAACTATATACAGTATGCACACACACACACACATATTTAACAACAACCACACAATCCCACTCAATAGCCTTCACCATCTTCATCATTTCTTTCCTCATTCCCTTCAGTCTCATCATCTTCTTGATCTTTATCTGAATGTATTGTGAATGGGTTGCAGCAGCGGACCTCACCCCCTTCACACTTGCAATAGTCAGTGCAACTGAGACTTGCAGCATGGCAGCTGCAGTTTCCTTTGCTGCAGGCTTTCAATGTGCTGCAGCTCCAGCTGGTGACATCAAGCAAATTTACTGGAGCCACTGCCTGAATGGCAAGAGCGGGCATGACAGCCCGTTCACTAGCAACCTCCCACCCAAACTGTGTGATGTCTCTGGCCTCTGCAGGAGGCTCTCTCTGACCTGCAGCCTTCCACAACATGACCTGAAGATGAGCACGCAGTATGTGCAGCATCAGGTTGTCATCTGTTGGACGAAGCTTTTTAAGCTTAGGAGGCTTTTTGCTGCGACTGTAAATCTGGTAGCGAGTGTTTTTCATTGAGACCAGGAATGGTATGTCCTAGGAGTACTTTCAGCGCAGATGTCTTACCCTTCCCACAGGGATAGGAGGCAGTGTCACATCCCATGGTTAGGGCAAGACATCTGCGCTGAAAGTACTCCTAGGAAATACCATTCCTGGTCTCAATACAGTGCTTGGGGAACCTGATGCCACTCATAGTGACCTATAGTTTACAGTGTGTGTGTGCGTGTGCGCGTTGCATGTTCTATATAGTTATTGTGCATTTGTGTACGTGTGCATGCTGGATATAGTTATTTTGCATATTGTATATAGTTCTTGTGGGTTTGTGTGTGCATGCTGTTATATAGTTATTACCTCCGCCAAGGAGGTTATGTTTTCATCAGGGTTTGTTTGTTTGTTTGTCTGTTCATCTGTTTGTTCGCAAGATAACTCAAAAAGTTTGGGAGTGATCCGGATCACCGTCTGGATCCAGGAGGCGGCTATGTTTTCGCTTGGCGGAGGTCTGCACTCTCGGAGTGCTTTTCTAGTTTTGCATGGCACACTTAATTTCTTAATCTGTCTGTCCATAGGTCAACACTGCCTCCTTACCAAGTTTCTTAAAGGTTTTCACCAACTCACCCAACCAAGTACACGTGTTTACCTTGGAAAAACAATTTTGAGCCTGGCTTTATCACACTATCTGCTTTTGTGTGTATGCAAATTAGAGCATTTTTAATGAGATAGGGCCTCATTTGCATATGTAAACATTAAAATATAACAAACATGCAATACATTTTTTTCTCATCTTAACATAAGTAATCAACTCAGAAAGTTTCATGGTGATATCTATTATTTAATTTTTTTTACCCTATTCACCTGTACTGCCTCGCCTTAATTGCCTATTTATGCTAATTATGCAAATTGCCCAAAGTACAACTTTAGGCAACCAAGTTGAATTACACCCACTAGGCCTATAGATGACATTTCTGCAATAAAACTTTAGGGTACTCAACATTTCTGGGTTTACTATTGGGCCTATGGAGATCACGACTAGACTAGTAAGGTCACTTGGCAGTTAGCCTATCTGAACATGCAATAGTATTTAGCTTAGAGATAGAGAATAAAATGTTTAAAGTTGTTTCATGTTTAATGAAGTAGGCTATCAAACCCGTTTTAACCATGTCATGGTCCATCCATTTCAATAACCTGGCAGCTTCAAAGGCTGAACGTTCATAACATATTCTGTTTAGGTTACTATGTTATAGTAGCTTAGGTTAGTAGACCTAGTTCATAAAACAGAGTAGGCAAACCTTTTCTAAATCGTCATAAGCCGACGACATAGGCTACTGTTGTTTTACTAACCCAACTCCACACGTCGTTCTTTGTTTACAGTAGGCTACATTACGCGTCATTTCACTCAGTGGCCACACGCACAGCACGTGAATCTGCAAGACACCAGCTTGCTAATGGTGGTAGTTCACTGTGATAAACATTAAAATTATAGCCTGGCAAGCCAGACTAGGCAATAACATATTTGCTGCTGCTAGGGTGCATCTAGATTTCTAGGCTATTAAAATTAGCTTTAAATTTAATCAATAAGATGTAGCCTTATAGCCTATGATCTCTGTGTAGACAATAGCCTAATGAAAACTGAAAATACCTATCTGTCTGTGCCCTGGCTACAGTAGGCCTACAGTACATGCACTCCTATTGAATTTTCAGAACCAAGGAGAGAAATGAGGAAAATGTGTTACAGCTCTGTCTGCTATTTACACCCATTCTTCTTGATACATAATGAATAAATATGAAAATGTATAAAATGTGGATACAGTGTGATGGAAGATGTTTTATTTTGATATAATTTGCATGTAGCCTATGTATTCTCTTTTGGGTTGCAATCAAAATTAAGTTTTAAATAAAGTTTTCTGAAAATGTTGTTCCATGTGCCCTTTTTTTAAATTCGAGCCCCTGCCCCTTCAAAGGTCTCTGCACGCCCCTGGTTATCAAGGGTGTGGAACTGACACTCCCCCTCCCACCTCCAAACACACACACACACACACACACACACACACACACACACACACACACACACACACACACACACACATCCAACCCGCCACAGTAATAAAGAGGTCCGCTGCTGACTTGCGTAGGAAGCAATTAAAGCTTGGCTAATGCCAACTGGGATAATGTAGAAAGGAATATAATAGTAGATTATAGTCCCCTTTTCCTCAGCAAAAATATATGTGTAATTAAAATGTCAGGCTTAAAGCAAAGTAGCTATATTGGGGGCCATTTTGAGTGGTGGAGGTTTGTGTGCTAGCTAAGGCCTTGCGTTGGGGATGCTAGTAGGGGTGTAGGACTGTGACATATTTAGTAAAGGCTAAATATGATAGCCTATATAGCCTATGATAGACCTATTTCTATGTGTTTGTGAAATTATTAAGATCTTTACATTTACATGAATGTATTTTTTGGGGTGCTTTGAAGGCGAAAATCTGTTTGAGCTGCCCGTGGTAGGGTATGGAAGGCTCTGTTCAAGCATGGTGTGTTTTTGTGTACATGTCTTTGCCATCAAGGAGCCTGAAAGGAAAAGCAATTTGATTTGTGATTTGATTTGATTTGATTTGATTTGAGTTTGGTTTCTTTTCAATCATTTCTGAGAAGTGAGATGCTTGCTGTGTATGCATGCATTTGTGTATGTGTGTGTGTGTGTGTGTGTGTGTGTGTGTGTGTGTGTGTGTGTGTGTGTGTGTGTGTGTGTGTGTGTGAAAGTGTACTTTTAACTTCTAATGAGGTATTTATCAAAAGCATGATGGCATGAGTGTGTTTTTGTGTGTGTACTTTTTCACCGCTGATGGGGAGTTTATCATAAGCATCATGATTCTACTCAAGTGCATGTGTGTGTGTGTGTGTGTGTGTGTGTGTGTGTGTGTGTGTGTGTGTACGTGTGTACTCTTCCCTCCCGGTGGGGCGTTTATCAGAAGCGTGGCCTAGCGTACTGCATGAAAGAATGTTTGACAGGCACGGGCAGGCTTTCTGACCTCCGCCTGACTCGTGTGGGCACGGAGACACACACACACACACACACACACACACACACACACACACACAAACACTTTCTCTCTCTCTCTCTCTCTCTCTCTCTCTCTCTCTCTCTCTCACACACACACACACACACACACACACACACAAACACTCTCTCTCTCACACACACACACACACACACACACACACACACACACACATACACACACATGTACACAGGTGTGTCTGTGTGCTGGAACCTGCACCATGTGTCAAACAAAAGAGTGTGTGGGGTGTTCCCCCAGGCTACATACACAGCATATAGACATTGGGTGGGGGGTTTGAGGGATGAATATCCAGGAGATGTACTTTCTTCCTCTCCACCTTGGGGGCACAGAAGCAGAAAAACGTCCCTCTCGCCAGGACATGCTTTCCCCTGCTGTTATATATACAACCCCAAATCAGTAAGTTGGGACGTTGTGTAAAATGCAAATAAAAACAGAATGTGGTTGGCATGGTTTTATTTCAGTTAGCCTAATAGCTGGTTTGATTTGCATTAAGAGATGATCTTATGGAAAGTACCCCATGCCAATCTCTAGGTATGGTGAAGGGTATGTGATGATGTGGGGCTATTTTAATTCCAAAGACCAAGGCAACTTTACTAGGATGCATAGTATCCTGGATCCATGAAATAACTGGCCTTAAAAATGTGCCTGTCTCTATGGGAATTTAACATAGGGATGTGTATACTTATGCCCCCTGTATTTTCAGGAAGAACATTTATTTATTTATGATACATTATTCATTCACAAAGAAAATTAGTGTCCTTAAAGATTGGATATTTCCTCATTTTTGTAATTAATTAATCAATTTTTCCATCTTTTGGAAATTGAATTAATCAATTTCCAAAAGATGATTTTTTATTTGTTTTTTTAGTCAACTTTAGCATGGATGTGTAACTTGTTCTCACAACTATAGGATTTCAGTTGCTTAACAGTATGAGGTATTCTTAGTCATGTTTTTCATTCCATGATGCTCCTAATTTAACAGGTCTGGACTGCAGACAGGCCATTTTAGCACCTGGACTCTTCCTATGGAGAAATACTGTTTAAATATGTTTAAATAAAAAAAATCATTTTGACATTTGTTTTCCTGAAATATTCAAGGTCTTCCCTGGAAAAAGCATTGCCTGGATGGCAGTATATGTTGCTCAAAATCTGTATACATCATTCAGAATTGATTGTGCTTAGCCAGATGTGCAAGATGTCCATGCTCTAGGCACTAATGCACCTCCACACAGTCATAGATGTTGGGTTTCGAACTGAGCACTAAAATAAGTTGGATATGCTGCATACTTGGACAGGCCCTCTCCTCTTTAGCCCAGTTGAGTCTGTGATTTCCAAAAAGGCAATTTTTTATTGGTTTAACTACAGGAGCTTTTTCCACGTTACCTCAGTGCCTTTTAAACAAGCTCAGGCCCAGATAAGACGGTGGTATTTTCTATATAATGTGGCTGCTACATGGTTTAAAGTTTGGCTGTTACATGGTTTTTGAATTGAGTATCAAACTGTACACATAGACAATGGTTATGAGAGGTTTTCCTGAGCCCATACATTGATTTTCTTTACAGAAACAGGTCTGGTTTTGATGCAGTGCCATCTGAGGTCCAAAAGACCATGGTCATCCAAAATTGTTTTTTTTTTCTTTTTTTTCTCTTTTGCTTTATCTCTTGTTTGCAAAGATTTCTCTGGATACTCTGAATGTTTTAATTATATTATGTCCTGTAGATGACGAACTCCCCAAATACATCACAATTTTATGTTAAGAAACATTCAAATTACATTGTTTCATCATTTGTGCATACAGGTTTACACAGAGTGATAAATACCCCTAAGAGACCCTGCCTCTCTGGGATGCTCTGTTTCATACCCAATCGTGTTGCTAGTTACCCTAAATAGTTGTGAAACATTCCTCCTTTTGTTTCCTTTATCATTACACAACCATTTTCTTACCCTCGTCCCAACTTTTTTTGAAACATGTTGCTGGTATCAAATTCAAATTTAACATATATTTTCCATGAAATAGTCAAATTTGTCATTTTCAACATTTTATATGTTGTCTGTGTCCTTTTTGCATCTAAACACGAGTTTAAGAGATTCGCAGATTACTACATTCTGTTTTTATTTGCATTTTACACAACGTCCCAACTTTTCGGGGTTGTATCAAACTACGTTGTACACATGATTACAGTAAATAGAACCCATGACGAGGCTGTGGCAAAAGTGGTCTTTTCCTGCTATTATACTGTATTTATTCCATCACTATATGCATTGTTCAATAGAACCCATCAACAACAGCGGCATGAGCTAAACTCTTACATAGTCTAGCCCCTGGGACTTCATACACGCTGTCATCTCACGTCAAACATGTAGCACGGAACAATCGAACAAGGTCCGACGTGTGACGACACGACTCAGCTTAGCCCCCTCACTCTGGTGTACAATTATCAACATGGGAAATCGCTGGAGCTGACAGGCGTGTATGACAGCATCGCCCTTCTCAGCGCTGACAGCACTCCGCCCGTTCCTCCATGAGCTCTGTACCCACAGGGACCGGATGCTCACACACACACACACAGTGGTCTAGCCCAGAGTGCTGCTCTTATCGTAGTGAGCTATCTCAAAACTCTGGTGGTGGTGGTGGTGAAGGGGGGCGGAGGGGGCTACTGGCTACTGACAGCAGGGTGTGTCCAGTGCAGTCCGGTTCCGTGGGGTCGAGATAAAGCTTGGCGCTGGTTAAATAAAGAGACGCCTGCCCGTGACCACGCTGAAGTGGACCCAAGAGGAAGGCCGCATTATGCCCCCAGCACAATGACTTTCATTCTTCTGCCTCTCCAGGGGGGTTTTGGGGGGGTGGGGGGGGCAGATTCATATTGGCTCCTTTTTCTGGAGCATGGAGGCGGCACAGGAAACGGACCTCGAGGGAGTCACTTAGAGAACGCCATTTTTATTTACTGCCCCCCTGTACAGTCGAGAGTTCAGTTGTCCTGTTGGCTTGCAACGGACTCACCAGAGAGAGAAAGCAAAAGAAGATAGAAAGAGAGAGAGAGAGAGAGAGAGAGAGAAAAGAAAGAGAGAGGGAGAAAGACAGAGACATAGTGAGACACAGAAAGAGAGAGAGAGAAGAGAAAGAGAGTGAGTGAGAGAGAGAGAAAGAGCGTCCCTGGAGAGGGATGGCCCAATCCTGACTGAACGTGTGTTGGCTTTCACCAGGCCTTGGCCTCCGGTGGGCTCTCTCAAGGCCGTGTTGTTTGGGTCTTGGAGTCTCTCGGACAATTGTTCTGACCCCCCTGGCATGGCATAAAGAACCCTTTGCCGCACAGGAGAGCTAAGGGGCACTGAGGGTATTGTTCACACTCACTGATGGATTTAAGGCCAGTTGGCTCCACCGTTGTTTGGCGCAGGCGCAGCTGTTTTGGCACTGTGTGAGGGGATAGGACGATAGGTGCAGTTTAACTGGGGTAAAAAGGGCTTTTGTTGTGTTTGTGTGTAAAGGGCGAGAGTGGTGGTGGTGGTGGTGATAGTTTGTGTGTGTGTGTCGGAGTGTGTGTGTGTGAGGGATTCCCCTGTGTGTGTGAGATGACTGGGCTGGAGTTCAGTCATATGTCCAGAAGAGGTCGCCTGTCTCTCACTGTGGACAAGGGCAGGCAGTCCAACCACCCTTCTGTTAAATTTAGCACACTTCAAGAAGCCCTTGGAGAAGTTCTCATCTCCAGATTTAGAGTGCGCCAATTATAACCAAAAACCTGAACAATAAATATTTAACATTCAGTATTTATAGATCATCAGCCAACGGTAAACCACTTCACATTACATCCCCTGTTGACTCACACTAGTATAGGTATTCATCAATCAAACATGTTCTCTTGTGTTTAAACACACTTGCTCTGGCACCAAGCCTAAAAACCAGTGTGTTTCGCTCAGGTCTCTTAGAGACATGGAGACTCTCCGTGCACCAAGACGTACAAACTGGCACGTTCCCACCAGACGACACACTGAGTGCCTGTGGTGTTCAGATGCAGAGGGTATGCCAGCGAATGTGAGTCAGTGTGACTGGTAACAGGCCAGTGAGTGGTTTTACCGTAAAAACGGACATGACTAATAACTCCATTGCCGGATCGATGGGCTGGAAGACATATAAGAAGGAAACAAGTTTATGTAAACTACACTCAACTCAAACTACAAACCAAGTACAAAAAACTCCACCAAATTGATAGAAATTCTACTGTGTATACCTGAAATAAACACAAGTAAATCAAACTAAACTCTACTCTGGAACAAATTGATCCTCAAAAATTAAGCAAAAATGAATGTCCTCACTGAAATAAGTGCTCGTCACGACGTGTACTATCCCAGTGAGACGTCTCCAAGTCTTTCACTGGCAGCAGTCACGTTTAACAGCTGCGTCTGGGAATACTCTTGAGGATTTATACCTTCTGTGCGACTTTGTCACTTCAAACAGGAATGTTGTTTTCTTGCAGTCTGTCGTTTCATAGATTATGCTATATACCTCCTACAACACTACACCCCCCCCCCCTCCCCCCACCTACCTACCCACCACCATGAGTTCCCAGTGCAAGAGGTGCAAATGAGTGCTAGGGGCATAGTAAGCGTGCGAAACGGTTTTCACCACGTGTTAATGAATTCTCCTCCTCGGCGATTAATTTAGCCGTCTTACCGGAATACCCAAGACCCAGATTCATTAATGAGGTATAGAGTGGAGACAAGGAGAAGCTTACAGACACACACACACACACACACACACACACACACACACACACACACACACACACACACACAAACTCTCTTTCTCTCTCACACACACACATACACACTCACACAGACAAACTCACACACACACACACTCACACAAATACACACAGACACACACACACACACACACACACACACACACACACACACACACACACACACACACACACTCACACACACACACACACACACACACACACACACACACACACACACACACACACACAGAAAAGAGAGGGGAGAGAGAGAGAGGAAATGAGACAAAGAGCATGGGACGATTTCACAGCCCCTGACAACCAGTGTGACATGTTTACTGCCGCAAACGAGGGCCGTCGCCACTGCCACCCCCAAGTTGCCTAGGGGAGAAGTGTTAGCAAGTCGAGAGAGAGAGAGAGAGAGAGAGAGAGAGAGGGAGAGAGAGAGAGAGAGAGAGAGAGAGAGAGGGAGACAAGGCTTTAGGAGTTTCCATTTTTAGAGAGAGAGACGCTTCCAGCCACCTCAAGCCAGGTGACATGTCTGCTAACGTCGTAGAGCTGTCTAACTCTGTCATTCCTTTGGCTTGAGATGATGCCACGGCTGCCTCCTAATCTCCACCACCACCACCACCACCACCACCACCCTCGTCCACCACCACCACCCATCGTCCACCACCACCACCCATTGTCCACCACCACCACCCATCGTCCAAAACTGTGACAGCACAGCTTCAAACGGGATCAAAGGCTTCTCCTCCTGGTTGGTCGTCAAGCATCCATCCATCCATCCATCCATCCATCCATCCATCCATCCAGCACTTTTTACGGCTCCTTCAAGTCCCCCAGACAGTGTGCGCCTAAGAAACAACACTCCAAGAGAGACAGAACACAACAGAGAGAGAGAGAGAGAGAGAGAAGTGGAGAGAGGTCATGTGACCAGTGCGTAGTGTGTCATTAGCATACCAGTGAGGTGACAGAGGCAGTAATTATGATTGTGTGACTGGAGGATAATGAACCCAGCTGCAGGCAATGCCGCTCTCTCATTGGGCCCCCATTAACCTCTGTACCCCTGCAGCAACCTCTAACCACTGGCCACCACCACTATACAGTACCACAGCCATAACCAGTACCACACACACACACGCACACACACACGCAAACACACACACACACACACACACACACACACACACACACACACACACACACACACACACACAGATATATGCTACAGTATTCCCATTCATATATGCAAGTAAGCATGCTATATCCTCACTCATTACACACAGGAGTACAGACATAGACATACACAAGCACACACACACACATACACACACACACCCACACACACTACCCCCTCTGTCGGTACCAGGCTTCTAGAATTAGAGACAGCCATGATGGTGTGGTGTGTGTGTGTAAAAGGGGGGTTGGGTGGGTGACATGCCTCTGTCATGCCTGCGTTTGTACAGTTGGTTTAGTGTGTCACATGCCACGCTCTTGTGCTCCGTTCCCCGGTTCACTTTTTCCACTCTACCCCCCCCCCCCCCCCCCCCCCACATACACACACACACACACACACACACACTCACCCACACACACATGCAGAAGGGCCCTGGCCTGGTGGTGGTTGCGGGTCGGGTTACGAGTCATTAACGGCCCCTCTCCACTGGCCCATTCAGCCAGCTAATTAGCAGGGGAAACGTGCATTCCCATGGTGACGGGAGGGAGCAAGTCATCACGCATCCCACACAAACACAGTCCATTACACACACACACAAAAACACACACACACACTTCACAGAGCATGACCTTTCGTCCAACTGGAAATCATATTCAATTATGTAGTTTATTCCCATTTACAAACAAAATAAAAAATGACAAACCAATAAAAGAATAAAACACCCAAAAAATGTTATCTAATTTTAAGTATAATTTGTGTGAGCTACAGTGCATTGTTTGTGATTTCTGACCATTCATGCCTGTGTGGCGAGCGAGCCTGGGGGTAAAAACAATAGGATTTGCGTTTCGGGGGGTGGGGAGGGGGGGCATTTAAAATAGCCCCCCTTTCCCAGCAGGGGTAAAGGAGGCAGGCAGCTGTCCCACAGTAAATTGAGAGAGAGAGATCAACGTTCCGTGGGGGCCTGTCAGTTTCGAGGTCCCATAATCCACCCAGACCACTGCTGCTGCTGCCGCTGCCAGGGCCGCTGCCAGGGCTGCTGCTGACCCAGACAGCCCAATGCAGGCGGCCACTTGGCCCTCGCCACTTGGCCCTTTGGCCCTTGGCCAAAAATACCCCCTCCTTGCACCCAAGTCCTGCCACTCTGTCCCCCCTGCTAGCCGTAACCCCCCCCCCCAAGTCTTCTCTCTAAATGCGCGTATGGATGGACAAAATGGCTGACCGTCCACTGGAGCACATTGTGATGCATTTGCACACATTCTCCAAGCGCCTCCTCGCCACCTTGTCTTTGTGCCTATTTGTGGCTTTCTGAAGACGAGGGGTGGGTGGGTGGGGGGGGGGGGGTTCCCAAGTACCTTTCGAGATTAAAAGAAAAATGGACACTGGGTGGGTCGGCTCATTCTTGTGAGGGCGGTAGGATGGAGACGTGAAAGTGGGATTTCTGACCTTGTCTGCAGTAACGCATCCGGGGTAGGGAGCGAAAAACAAGAATAGCCCAGTCTGAAAATACGACATGGTAGTGGTGCTGGTTGGGTGGGGGATGGGGGGATGTGAGGTGTAATGTGGAAGGGTGGAGGAAAAGAGGGAGGGGGGAGGGTGTGGGGTGTGGGGTGTGTGCAAAATAACAGTGGTGGTTTCCATTACAAAGGCCTCGGATGGACGGGAGGGCTGCTGCTTTGAAGGCCTATTCACGAGACGCAAGTTCCACACGGATCAGGTTGCCTTTATTTAGGCCCTACCTGGAAATGGAGGAGAGGCAAGGGCCTCGTTTGATGTGACAGGCGGTGGCCATTCTTACCCTCTCCCCACCCCACTACCCCCCCCCCCCCAAACCCCCACCCCACTGACTGAACGCACGCCCAACACCTGCCCGCATGGTATCACGTACGTCAGCCCCTCGCGACCCCTCTCCATTCGACTCCGGACTCGACAGCCTTTGCTTCGGCTGCCTCTGCAGTAAAATTCCCACCTCACTAAACTCTCTGCTTAACATGCTGTTTCAGCCACACACTCTCCGCAGACTGCCTAGGGACTTTGTCCACTCCTGTTGTGCAGGCAACTAATTTAGTGAGTGAGTGAGTGAGTGAGTGAGTGAGTGAGTAAGTGAGTGAATGAATGAATTTTGAAAAAGATTTGAGAACATGGCTCTCCACTATGTATTGTGAGCAATTTGGCAGTAGGAACGAGTTTGAAGAAAACGGCAAAGCAATGACAACTCTTACATAACCGTAGCCATTCTGTTAGGAAACTAATTTTGCTACATTTCAAAGTGAATTACTGCCAAATTGACCCCTACCCACGAAGCTTTGCACAGGGGATCATAAACAGATTAGGCCTAAGACCCAGGTCCCCATCAGGTCTAGCCGGGGTCAGCCGTAAAAGCTTTTATGGTTGTAGCTGGAAGTCAGTGGAAAGAGTCTGAAAGTCTTTCTTGAAGCTGTTCCTTGTCATGACAGAGGTAGGCCATGATTTCATTGGCAATCAAAGTGCATGGTAACATCAAGACAAATCAAGTTTGGAAAAAATCATAGGTATGGTGAATCCTTTATCAAAGACAGAAGTGGAGCAGCTCTGTTTGATATTGATTCCCAGGACTATTAGCCTCGGTAAATTCCTCTACTGTAAATTCTCTAGTAAGTTCTCTAGTAAATTCCTTTACTGCATAGACGTATACAGTAACATACAGTTTTTTTCCTCCACCGCAAATCTGCAGAGCTATTTTGAACTGCATGTGTGAGGTGGCTGGTGGTCGCAGTCGGGGATTTAGCAAGCGTCTTGGTTTGGCGACTGGCCGTCCCGGCTGGAGTGGTCCGGCGGGTGTTGGCCTGTCGGGGGCCGGTGCCCCAGGGGCCACTTACAGAGACACCGCAGGCACCTCGGCAAAGTGCATTCCCAGAGGCCTCGTCTCTCTCATCCGCATCCAAAATAAAATCTCCACTTTACCTCCACCCCCAACACCCCACCCCGACACTACCATGACCAGCTGATAAATTAACTATGGATAGACTACCATGAAGGAAGCGTGAGAGAGAGAAAAAGTAATAGAAAGAGGCAAGAAGAGTGAGAGAAATAAATAAAAGAGAGAGGCAGAGATAGAGAGGGGGTCATGGAAGAAGAGCGAGAGAAATGAAAGAGAGATAGCAAGAGAGAAAAAGCAAAATAGGATCAGGGAAACAAGAGTTAGAGAAATCGAAGACAGTGAGAGAGAACGAAAGAAAGCGACAGACATAGACATAGACAAGAAAGAAGACTAAGAGAAACAAACAAACAAAAAAACACCGAACGACAGGATGAAGGCCTCCCCTCTGTGTCCCCTCCATGTTACTGAGCAAGCTGTGGCCTGGTTTGTGTCGGGACACTGCGCGGCCTAATTTGGAATGACGGTGTGTCCGGCGGCAGGCTCTCACCTCAGGGTGCTCACAGATGGGCAGGATTAGCATGCTGCTGGACTGCAGGGGTCCACAGCAAGGCGTGGGGAGAGATAAGGCCCCTCGTGAGAGCCCCTATATGATCCAGACATGGCCCTCTGATAGTACATTCTGCACTCTCCACAGTAGCGAATGGGAGTTACTTCTCGACAAGCACACAGACACTGGACTTAGGGTTTACTGTTTAAATAGAACGATTTGGAATCTTTTCACACTCATGCACACACACACATGCACACGCAAAACATTCCAATTCCAAAGTTCAAAGAAACCTGCCTCTGCTCGCCTCAGGTTTGGAGCAGGGACAGACAGGAGACACAGACCATGGACAGCAGGCAGGACACACGCAGACAGGAGACACAGACCATGGACAGCAGACAGGACACACGCAGACAGGGGACAGCAGGCAGGACACACGCAGATGACAGGAGACACAGACAGGGGAGAGCAGGCAGGACACACGCAGATGACAGGAGACACAGACAGGGGACAGCAGACAGGACACACGCAGATGACAGGAGACAGGGTCGGACTGGGAACAAAATTCGGCCCTGGCAATTTTCTCCTGGACCGGCCCACTACTGGACCAAAGTCTGGTCAATTGTGATAGAAATGCTGTAACTTTAGGCTTAGGCCTACTCATTGACTACCTGTATATTGTAACCCAAAACTTAAAGACATGTCAAGATAGGCTACACAGTGCAGATACTGGCCATTTTTGTGCCCTAACTGGTGAAATACAGTATTAACCTAAGTATGTCATTATATGGCCAACTATAAAGATGTAATCTACCTGTTCCCAGGGATGGGTATTTCTGAAACATGTAATATGTGTTTCAAATGCAAAATAGTAATTGTAATGAATGTAATGAATAATTGGTAATTAGGCAACAATGGTTTAGGTTTATCGCAATCAGCTAATGTGAGAACAGCTGTGTTCAACAACACTTACAGCTTTTCAGTGACAGCTATTGCTGAAGCATCAGCTCTGGTCTGAAGCACTGGTGTGAAGTGGTACGCAAGTAAAGATGAGCAAGTTGACCTGTGCAAGTTCACATAAGGACACTGACAAAGGCAACCATGTCCTATTTTCTCCATGCCAATCTTTAACAGAAAAATGTCAGATACCCCAACCACAATGACATCAATAGATGGTAAGGTGTTGAGTGTACCCAGATAGGTCAGTCACTTAGGCCTACCATATATCGTCACAGGTGACAAGCTAATCATCGCAAAGTGTTGTGCTAATGCAGGGATGGGCAAAAATACATCAGAATGTATTTCTAAATAAAATACCTAATACCCTCATTTTTAATGTATCAAAATAAAGTATAAAATCCAGTAGGCCTAACCATATTACGTATGTATCAAAATAAAATACTGTATTTTTGTATTTAGAAAATACTTTTTTCAAGGAAGTATGGAAGCACTGCAAAAAAAGCTTTTTTTTTTATCCCAAACATTTAGCCTATTAAAACTATATAGTAAAAAACAATACAATTTGGCCCCTGTCGTATATCATATGCAAGTTCATGTAGTGTGATCAAAATTAATTATAAATATTTAAGAATTTACATTTACATTTAGTCATCTAGCTGATGCTTATCCAAATGACTGACAGAGCTTTCAATTAACCACATTATAATCAATAGGCCAAAATCATAATTAGGCAAAAATCATACGGCTATGTATCTTGAAGTTCCAGTATGTGAGAGACTGATGTCATTGTGGTTGAGATATCTGACATTTTTCTGTTAAAGATTGGCATGGAGACAATGGGACATGGTTGCCTTTGTCAGTGTCCTTATGTGAACTTGCACAGGTCAACTAGCTCTTCGTAGCACGTGCAACTTACATCTATAAAAACAATATATTTATGGAATAAAATTAGACACCTCTGATTGCTGTTTACGGTTAAACTGCGATGATGTGAACACCAGCCAGCGGAGGCCACTTATATAACCTAGGCTATCATGCATGGACTCGTAGGCTATATTTCCCCACAAACCAAGCGGCTGCTTGGACAAATCCACTTGAGGGGTGGGGCAGGGGGGCACGATCGTAACACACACTGAACCTGTCATGAAGTGGCCAAAATGATTAACCTGTCACCCCCCAATCCAAATGGATGCAACTGCATTTATAGGCTAAGCCTAGGTCTACATGACGGGCCGCAAATAGGATAACTTGTGGACCACATGTGGACCGGCCCACCGGGCATTTGCCCGGTTGTACAGATTACCAGTCCGAGCCTGACAGGAGACACGCAAGCCTGAGAAGCTCAGCAGGAGAGGGCTCTAAACTGTACACCAGTTGAGTCCAGCTTCCACTCTACTGCTCCACTGTCATCTTCAGCAATGATTTGAGGGGCACAAGTGGGCCAATATTGTCCCAACACAAATGGCACAGGGGCCATAGAAGTCTTGTACACATATGTGCTATGCTCATATATATATATGACATAACATATATATATATATATAGGAACTGCGTGTATATATATATGTATATATATATATATATATATATATATGTTGCTTTGGGTTGGAGGGGTTGTGGGGATGAAGCAGGCCACTTTGAATGATGAGTTTAGATATGAGACCAGAGGTGAAACCTAAAACGTAAGCTTCAGTAAGAAGGGATCTAACCTACAGTAATCTCCGCAAATGGCATGCTTACTCTACAGTCACGCCAAGGCACTACAGAACTGTGAACAATCTCCTGTAGTGCCCTCTACCACCCCCCCCAACTGCAAACACCAGGCCTCTTGACCTCTGAGAGAACTTCTCCTTCATCTCAGAGTGGCACCAAGGACCACTTCGCGTCTCCAGCCCAATCCGGCTGTCGAGGCCAAGCCGTCCCTCCCTGAGACGCTTATCGGAGCTCGCAGCTTGGTCCAATCGTCCAATATCAATCGCCCCCGCCGAGAAGAAAGGGCTGCCCGTTCCCTTTTCAGACGCACATTGTTTCGTCTGGCAGTGTTTATTTGGATGTAAATCAGCCAGCGAAAAGTGTTACATCCTGCCTTGTGTATGGAGGGTGGGAGAACGGCCTCGGCCGGGAGGAAGCTGGCGCTCCGAGATTGGGAGCCTGCGGAATGTTGTGCGAGGGAGTTGCCGTGGCTCTGGCTATAGGGGGTGACATCATCCCCCCTCGCCCCTCGCTTTCCCTTTACCAACACCACCTTCCTCACTGCCTCTACCCGCAACTCCGCAGCTTCTGAAGAAACAGGCCGTCCTGAGAGAGTGCCATGCCTTCCGCTTTGCTCTGCAGACTGCACCCCCCACCAGGCTTCCCGACTTCAGACACCACCACCCCTCCTCTCCCCTCCTCTCTCTCTCCCTTATAACAGCTGTGATCGTGCTGATTGCTGTTATTGTTAGCCCCGGTGCTAATGCCGCTCCATCGTTGCCACATTGCGTCAACCTTTGAAAGATGTCTTCCGAGGAGGTCCACCCAGGAACGGGCTTGAAACGCTCTATTCGCTTATCACACCCTTCTCAATGTGGGAATGCTAATGATGAGAAAACGCGATTTGTTGCTGATAGCGGAGGGACTTACCCCTACGAAAAAAAGGGGTGATGTGGTCAGCAAGGTGTGTCTCGAGGGGCACCAATGTGCTGTGGACGTGGGTGGGTATGGGAGAAGAAAGTTCCCAGGACTGTGCTTTGTGTGTGTGTATGTGTGGGTGTGTGTGTGATTGAGTGAGTGGGTGTGGGGTAGGAGATTGTATGCTATACATACCGCACAGTGTGTGTACAACTGAATTAATCACTTGTAACCTTGGATAGAAAGGCAGCTGCTTGCTGTGTGGATTAATCTTTCAAAAGACTGCCCTGGAGAGTATGTAGAGCGTGCAATTGAAAAAGAGCCCTTTCTTGAAACGAGATGATGAAGACTGTGGAGTTCGCCCTTAAGTACATAGCCCCCGAGCTGTAGTCATAGGGAGAAAAAGACTGGACAATTCTTCATTTTCAAACATGGCCTGTCATATAAACACATAAATAGATGTTATAGGGAGAGGGAAGTCCTATCAAAGACACTGTAGGCATATAGACCCTTTCAAGAGAGTTCCATTATCAGCATCATAGTTGGCCCCACAAGGCTTCCGTTTTAACATTCCACGTTATGTTGGAATGTTATCTTAATGCAGAGGAAGTAGATTGGGGCCCAAATAGAACGTTCAAGCATTGTTTTTGTTTACCTTGTTGAAAGGGTCTATATGGAAAATGCATTTAAATTATTCAAATAGAGTTGCCCTTTTAGAAATACACAATAACATGCTGCACAGCAGGCCTTTGATCCTAACTTAACCGATAAATAAGGGTGTGTACAAGGATGGTGTTCCCTTTCAAAGACACCACCAGATACAAGGAGAAGACGGGGGATCCCATCCCTGGCACATGGGAGCATGAGGAACTCCATGCTCTCATGTCACCCCGGGGACTGCAGAACAATAACACACTTGCTGCTGTGTCTGTGACCTTGACCCGCAATCCCACAGAAGGCCCCCAGGGCGGCGCCCTCACAGAGCAATTACCCACTGCTCCACTTCTAAATCTGCCAAAAAAAGATGTCAGCCTTCTCTTGTCTCTCTCTCTCTCTGCTGCTGATGCGGACAAGGTCACTAACACATTCTGACTGTGCAGTGATTTGATTTGACCGAAATGCCCGATGATGTAACAGCAAGGATGCACCACGGATGCTTACATTGTTGTTTGTCAAAGCTGCATTAGTGGCTTCATCAGGCAAGCATAAATATGCCTGCTCTAACCTTCTACCACCCCTCCATAAACATTTGAGAGTGAGAGAACGCATACAAAAATACTCAGCCTGCCTTATTTTTGTCGTTACCTTTAATGTTCCAGAGCTGAAATTGGGACATTTTAAGCCTATTTTCAGCTCGCTATCTCTCCGAGGGGCAAAGCACGGAGTGTCTCAGTCTGCCGTGACAGCAGAATTAATTATTTTCTCATCCCTGTTTCATGAGCAGCAGCGTGCGTCAACCGCTACATATTCTGGATGAACTTTCTGGATGAACAGGGGCAGAAGAACAGCCCCTGTCAACAACAACAAATACAGCAAATCACTTTCCTTCTTTCCAGCTATGAACTAAAGGCACTACAACAGAGCAGAGGGCATACCTGTGTCAATCACCATCAAGAACAGAGAGAGGATGTTGGCCAGGAGAGTGTGTTATCGGAGGGAATGTAGGGAAGGAAGAGAGCGTAATCCAAGCCAGCTGGTTTATATGTAGCTAAGCTCAGGCATATGGTCAGATAAGACAGCCAAAGTGATCATCACACACATGGATCAACCCCTGCAGCCTCAAAGGCCATTAGATCATATACAAAATGGCTCCGGCTTCCATTTAAAGCGCATGTTTAGGCTCCAGCTGGCACTTCTTTGCGGTACATTTTCCAGAGAAGGGCTCCGAGGCCATCAGATTAACATTATCTGCTAAGTAAGTTTATTAGGAGAGGAGGAGAAAGTGTATGTCTCCCTGTCGCTGAGGGAGAGAGAATGTAGGTTTGAGGTCTGTCTGTCTGTCTCTGTGTGGTGTGTGTGTGTGTGTGTGTGTGTGTGTGTGTGTGTGTGTGTGTGTGTGTGTGTGAGAGAGAGAGAGAGAGAGAGAGAAACAGCATTGATAGCCTATAAGATGATGGTAGCCTATAATGTCTGCATATGCTGTCATGGGCACACACAATCTGTCTGAAGCCATGATAGCCTACTGAAAATGAATGGAACTAGTTCAGTCATCGTGCACTTCTCACTCTGCCATTTTAATTAACACAATTTAAGATAAAAATCTTAATCTGAGGAAAATGCTTTTTGCCCAGAAATAATCTCTTTAGAGACCTCAGATGCATTGTTGCTCAAGAGTCTTTTGAAGTCAGACAACTTAAACCACATGCAAATCCCCAACCCAGTTGAGTCGAGAAACTTGGAGAAGTGAGTGAGAAGCCATGATAATTAGTGAACGCTTCAGGATATCGGGATACCCCCCCCCCACACACACACACACAGTTACTGTTGTCGCTGAATGTGTGTTGTCTGTTAAAGCACAGGGATTTCAGTATTTGGCATTTCTGTGGTTCAATGTAGGCAATGATAGGCTACATTTTAATAATGTAAAAACGTCCCTTAAACAAGGGCCGTCAGGTCTGCTTGAGCAATTTAATTGGTCTTCATTGCATAAGTCAACCATTGTTTTAATTGCGGACTACCTTATTGTGGACCTACCCTTTCTCCAATATCATTTTTCATCCATTGCTAAGGGCAGCTAAGGCCCAACAGCCCTGGTGGCCTATTTCTATAGCCTACAGCAGATACGCCAGGTGTGTGTCCCATCCATGAGTAATGGATGACTATCAAATAGTAATCCCAGACATTTGCATGATTCATACTTAGTGTATTTAAGACACAAGCCTAATCCACCACCGCCGTCACCGATAAATGAAGTGGGTAGAATAACACAGTCACACACTCGGCGGGAAGGTGGTTGAAGGCTAACCACACTAGGACCGCACGAGCCGAACACACCCAAGAGCGCGCCTGGCGTGCGCGGGACTCATGTTGCCCAAGGCGCATGAGCGGGAAGTACATTTTACAGTTGCTCATTAATGGGCTACCAGCTTGCAATGGGGATTTTGTCAAATATTCCTGTCATTTAATATCCTACTTAAAGATAATATAGGCTATAGAATATTATGCACAAACTAGCCTATTTCCTCGAACTTGTAGTAGCCTACTAACCTATTGTTTCCCCTTTCCATTAATTCAGTCAGCGGTCAATCATTTTTTCCTATACATATTGCGTTACCCTTTCTCGGAATCTTTTCCAGCTGTGTGTGTGTGTGTATGTGTAACAGGCTGGTCTCTCACGCACCCATCAAGAGCAAGTGTAGCGATGTATAGAGACTTTGGTTGTAGCGTTTTATTATGCACTTCGCGGCTTCCGTAGACATTTGCCTCATCTCTATGTTTGTGCTCAACTGTATTCTGCGGCTGTGCTCTCCGCGGTCAGGAAAAACCGGTGTGCAGCTATTTGTGAGCTATGGAGCAGATAAATAATCTCCAGGTGGTTCCATGCACCGACTCCAATTATCTGAAACCCTTCAGAGTGCACTATAGCCAGGTGAGTCGGATTGCTCGCTCTCAGGTTATCATCTGGTTCAAATGCGGAAGCACCGTACATTTCAGTTGCCAGTAGCCCAACCCCCATTCATTTTGCCATTGCTGTCATTGTGCAGCATTGTGTTATATGCTTAATTTATAAACCTGTGCTTTTGTTAAAACAAGACATTGCGTGATGTACAATGGCGAAGATGATTAGCCTGTGCATGCTAGTCGGAGATTTGAACTGAAAGAACACAGCGGATAATATAACTAGCTTCAACAGGAGAAACCTCTGAGCTAGCTAGATAGCCTGTCATGAGCACATGCTTTACATTAGGTTACTCATTTACCTTCCCAGCAAGCTAACCAAAAATTGACAGCACACGGTTGGCAATATATTTCATTATCTTTGCCAAAATCTTAACGATGGAGGGGATGTATTAGTCGTGTGGCATTTAAAGCCAGTACATTTTTATTAGTAAATTTGCTAAGGAAAATACAATGTGCAATGTGCCGAGAATGCAAAAGCATATTTTGTCCTCTACGTGGATTTTGTTTTCTCCTCCTCTCTCCTAAACTGACCCGACAGAGCAACGTTAGCTTCTTAATCATTTCCGTATGATGCCGAACGTTAGCTAGGCTACTCTAATGAGTGCAACGTTTGGTTTCCTTTAGTATTATGCACAAAGGTCTTAAGTCATATATCTTAATGGCATCGATTAGCATAACGCGAGATGTTTGTTTACACTGCAGCTGTAAGCGATATTTAGCCAAAAGCGGTATTGAACGTAATGACATTTGTTCATGTGGGCATGGCATATCGATAAACCAGTCAGCTCTTTCCCGATTAGAAGTCTTCATTTCTTCAAGTACTGTGCGAGTTGAACGAATGAAGGTTATTATGTTCGTGATGCGTAATAACGAAACTAATGTTATAGTCAGCCTTACCAGGTTTTTTTCTGGGGCATGGAATAGTGTAGCGTAATGCACATTTCATCCCATGCTCAACTTGGGCTATTTCCTGTCATAGCGTCATTTCTATGTCTGTTCTCTTCCCCCCTTGTATTCTTCCCAAAAGACATTCCAGGGCTTTGTTTTCACCCAACAACACCTGTAGTCATTTCCTTGCTGATTGTTCTCCTTCCATCTGTGCTTTTAAGTGCTTTGAGTTGTTTGGTAGTGCTTCCTATTATTTAGAAACGAGTCTCAAAGCCCTCTCCTCATTCCATTATACCCGGCCCTGAGTCACCAGCATCCGCTGCCAGGCTGTGGCATGCGTGGAATTGATCGTACAGTCAGTTCTTCTGACGTGCATCATAACTGTCATCCGGTGCTGTTCATGGGGATTTTGTAGGGGTCAACATGATGAGGGATGATGCGTAGGTTGCATTGTAAGATGAACCAGCCTTTGACTTCCTCTTACGTAAAAGTTCGTACCCCAAGTAGGCTAATGGTTCATATTGGTGTCTGTTTTGACATGAATGAGGAATAAGCCCTAAAGCAAAAAAAGCCAATTACCTGTACATGTTTTACTTTGAAGTTGGTATAGTGATGTATGAGACTATAGCAGGAGTGTAGATGTACAGTTGGCTATAGTCCAGTGCAGGCTGTGCTGAACAAAAGTATGAACCCAGCGTTGAGCAATCCAAAACATCTGTCAGTCAGTGAAGTAGGAAATTATGGATTCCACGTGAAGTAGGTATGGCAAGAATAAGTAGGAATTTTGCCCAAAAATGTCAGAGAAAAAAAGCTTTATCACATAAAAGACATAATCTTTTAAGTTAATGAATTATGGAATTGTGAGTCAATCGCAACAAAAAGGTGGTGCTTAAAATTGTTTAAATACTTGGCTATTCTAATTTTTTTGGGAAAAGAAAGAAAGGATTCGCTAACATTATTGACATTAGGAAAAGCTACGCTATCTTGACATCAATGTGAAACTTCTAAATTTAGCAACCAACAATGCTAGCAATGGTTGGACCGGTGGCATTGCCATTTCCCTGTTGCTTCACCAAAAAGGATTTCAACAGATGACACACACACACACATGCAGTGTGGCTAAATAACGTTGTCTGGACCAGTGTCGAGGGCTGGCACTCAGAGAGGGGTCAGAGGTCATGGCGGTAACAGATGATGTGTTATTTCCAGGCAAGCATTCTTCACAGGGTCAAGTAAGCACTATAGTCTGTATATGGAGCAAGGCGGCATGCCGTTAGGAAACACAACACTATAGCATTTACCCCCCTATTTTGAGTTTTTCCTCGAAATTGCACACCGCCCTGTTGGCCCTGTTGCCACATACTTTGACTTATAATCAAGTGCCTGACCTCTTTGGAAAGCTAAGGCCTTGTAGAATTTTTTGGTACCAATAGATTGACTGTGTGATGAACTATCAGAGAGTGGCAAAGGGTAAAATGACAGTTTTTCTTATAGGCGGTTATGTACATCTCTAGAAATGACCACATTCTGCCCTCTTGGTCACTTGTATTGTCTTGAAAACACCACTGAGGCCCACTACCAGGTCTTGTGAATCTGTATCTCAAAGTAGACCCCTATAGGATGAAGTATGACTGTGTGGGACCCATATTTGTGTGGGCATACACATGCGTTTTGCTTTGGAGACTCCAAAAGGACCTTTGGTTACCCAAAACACATACTGACAAAAAACTTCCTATACAAGAACCCCTTTATGTAGAACCAAGATCTTGGTGTCAAATGAAAGGTTACACTCTGTGTCATGTTGCTTGTACCTGGAGTGCTTTGCAGTGGCTGTGCCATGAATCCAGAGAAGCATTATCTGACCTGAAACTCTTACTTTTGCTCCTACGCCTTTGAGATTTCCATGAAAAAAAGGACAAACAAGGTAATGCAGTGAACATTTGTATTATAAAATGAAACAAAGGTAAAAATAGTTCTAATATTGTGTACTGTGCAGAGATACGCTGGGGGCCAGGAGTCCTCATAGGGCGAAACGTGGGCTGTGGTGGTATGGTGTCCTGGATGTCCGTCCTAAGCCATGGTTCTGCGTCTCCGCTCTCCTGTCTGCTGTGGGAGCACCCTCTTCCCCTGCCTTGGCCTCTCCCTCTTCCTCTGCCTCTCTCCCTGCTTCTTGCAGCACCCTTTCCTCTTCTTGTCCCACTGGTCTCGGCCACCGGCTCCTCTTCCTCAGACACAGGATCCTCAGCTCTTGTTTTTTTTGCTTGGCGGGGCCCAGTCTTCATCGCTGTCACCGAAACAATTGTACAGGTGGAAGTTAGACTCAGACCCACAAAAGTATATGAAAACCCTTCCCAACAACTTATACAAATTATATAAATGTGTGTCACCCCTGCACTCTCTTTTACACACACACACAAACCCACACTGCATTCTCACCTAACTCCCCTCCCCCCCAGGTACCAGAACACTGTTCACACCTCCCCCAGGTCACACTATCTAAGGGTGTCACCCTCCCCTATGCACACTGAAGATCCACAGACATGTTTATGCACACACTAGAACTGCCTAAAAATAACTGAACAAAATTGTTTAGGACAAAAAACAGAACCCATGTCCATGTACTGTTACAGGAGAAAAACAAATCACTCACTCTCTCTCACACACACACACACACACACACACATTATGTTCAGCTAAATGAAAAACTATGCACTAAACATTACAAAAGCAAACTAAACTGTATCTGTAACTGTATATGGATATAAGTAGTCTACTCACAGCTCAAAATCAGGGTCCTTCCCAGCTAAAAAGTTCTGCTCCTCCTCGGAGTCGCATTCCGAGAAATTGCTTTCTTCTCCTTCATCGATGTCCTCCAGATCATCAATGTCCTCGGGTTCTTCGACATGTGTCGTCTTTTTTTGTCTCTTTGGTATGTTTCACGAACAAAAACCTTCGAACAAAAAGTATCAACGCAGCAACTTTGGGGGGTGGTGGAGGGGGGCATTTGATATGTTATATATCAGGATAAACTTATATTTTACACACAAAATATATGTTAATTCATGGAAAGCTTTACATATATCGATTCTTGAGATTCTCAGCTTTAAAATGGTATATATGACTATGGTAGTTCATGATAAGGTGCAAAAAAATGCATGGGGGTTGTTGGGGGGAGGTGGGGGGCACTGTATTTACTGTATTAGTGTACTGGGTTAAAGATCCTCACAATATGCTTTTATGTTCATATTCATTTAGGCCTATTTAAGATGATCAAGGGACATTTGGCCATACATATTAGGGTGTCCGCAATTTGGAAACTTCCTCTACCTGACTCTCGCCAGATGAATTTCATTCCGCCTAGCTCCACTCACATTCATCTGGGATTGCTTCCATTGGAAGTGATTTCGGCACGAGATTTTATGGTAGAGCCCATCAGGACGCAGGGCGGGAGTTTCATACAGTAGATGTGACGTAGCGGAGAAGCGACTGTGAGACTGTGTTGCGGCTCGCATCGAGGAAGCAAGCGTCATCAGCGTCACAGGCTGGCTTCGATGTGAGTGGTTGAAGTAGCACGTCAATAAAGATGAAAGTGGCTTATCCAATCCTATGCAAGGATTTTTGATAAGGCCCAGCCTTCTGAAACACCTCTCCAATGGAGCGATCCCAGATGGATGAGTGGAGCTAGGCAGAACGAAATTCATCTGGCGAGAGTCAGGTTAATTCCAGACATGGAAAGTCAGGAAATTTCATCATTTTTGGGGCAAAGTCATGGATTATTTGGGAATTTTGTCATAGCAGTTTAACATTTACTTACCAAAATACATTGATACAACATATATTTCCACACAGAATTGGTGTATATCTGCTTATTAGCTTTGCTTGTTTGAGTAGCCCAACTGTGTTCATACTATGTATTACTATTTATTACCTATATAGTAAGTCATGGAAATTCAGATTTTTTGTCAGGGAAAAATCATGGAATTTTACATTTGACTTGAATGGGAACCCTGTTCCTCCCTTCCTTTTTATATCAGAGTTACGTAATGTAGAAGCCCATCTAGTGGTCAACCCCTTAATTATCCCAGAATCTGGACCTACATTTACTTACAAATCCCTTTAAGATTAATGAAAAAAGAAAAAAAAACTTCTGTTTCATAATATGTAATGGAGGCTGCTGTCCTTGTCATGCTCAACTATGGAGTGTGCCATGGGCTGCTGCTGCTACCGCTGTGTGTGTGTGTGTGTGTGTGTGTGAGTGTGTGTGGTGTGTGTGTTGTCCTCTAGTGAGATGGAGAGAGTGGCTGGTCCTCTGAATTCTCTAGGGGAGGATGATTTTTGCAGCCGCAGCAGCAGCGGCATGTAGCATCCGCATCAGTGAGTCACTCAGCCACCCACTCGTCCCTGCTGGAGTCTCCAGGAGAGAGAGGCTTTGTTCGGCTGCCCACCCCGTTTCTTCGCCACCTGTGCCCCCCTCTGTGCACACACACACACACACACACACACACACACACACACACACACGCGCACAGAGTCTGGGCCCTGTGAATCCCTACCTGGACACACAGCCTCTCTCTGTCCTTCTCTGACCTGTCTGTGTTATTCTCACTTCTTGCGCGCTGGTAATCTGCTGTGTTGGCACCCGTGCCAAGCATCCACAGAGAGAGAGAAAGCGAGATGGGCAGAAGGGTTTTTACATTCCGTCGCAGTGGGAGGCACTGCCAAGCAGATGCTTTTGTTTCCAGGTGGTGTGTGTTTGGACGTCAGTGATGCTGTTCGAGGTAAATAGGAACCTAATATGTGCTAGACTGTGCTATCCTTCTTTTATTAATAAAAGTGTCTTGAATTGACTTGACTTATGATCCTGTTGGTACAGGAAGCATGACCTTGTGGTTAAGTCCACAATTCTTAGGAAAAGTTCATATTTAATCATTGGTGCCTTTGAACCAACATGTGTTTATGGAATTGCTTTATGGCTCAGTCCCAGCCACTATGGCTTGTTTTTCACTAATAGAGCAGAATTACTGTATGCCATGTCAACACCATTTTTGTTTACCCATAGAAGACCGCTAGAGTAGAGGACTGTGAGGAATAATCAGCTGAATATGACAAAATTGGTTTAGAATCACAGAAGGTAACATTAGCATTCTTAGAAATTTTCTCAGGTAGCTTCCATGTGGAAAGGAAACTGAAGGGCTTGTGTGTTTCTTGTTAAAATCTCCCCCCCCCCCATTTGGTTCTCATTCTTGACGGTAGCTGCTGTCTGAAAGATGCCCCAGATTCAACTTGAGCGTTTTAAGATGTTTGAGCCCATTTCTTAAGCGGCCGTTTTACATCCTCAGTAAACTTGTAATTTTTAAGTGTTGTATAATTTAGGCTTCATTCTCCTGCTGTGTTGTATTTCTTCCTTTTTGATGAGCAACAATTCATACACAGATATTTTTATTTATGCACACTAGCATAGACAGATGCTCATACAAATGCACTCTCTCTCTCTCAATCACACACACACACACACACACACACACACATTCACACACACCTCACCACCATCTCTGTGGATTAGGCCCTATTTAATTAGCCCCTTCTCCTGATAATGAGATTCCACCCTGTTCCTGCCTCCCATAGTGACTCCCGTGCCGAGCAGCGCTCCAAGCGGCTGGAGTCCCGTGAGCCACAAGGCAGCTGAAGCAACAGGGCCTGAGAGAGGCAGAGGGAAAGGGAGAGAACTCCAGCTGCCCGAATGGCTACTGCTCTTAATAGCGCGTAGTGCAGACTACACGGCTTCAGTTGTTGTAGGATCGCATTCGCAATACTGCTCAAATTACACAACTTGGTGCCTTGTGATGGGGACTCTTTAACATTTGCTGTGTGTTCAAAACTATACAGTTGATCGGCACCATGGGTGAACCGCACTTCGCCGTCTTTCACAAGGAGAAATCCCTGACAAATGCGTTTTAGCAAACGTACAGATTTGTCACCAAAGAAGCGGTGGAGGTGGTTTTGAGCGGGGCGGTCAGGGGGAGGGTCGGTCAGGCTGGACAATCAAAGGGGAGATGTGTTAGGCCGGGCTTTTGGGGTGGCCAGCGGGGGAGGTGATGTGGCAAGTGGAGAGAGGAGGGATGAGTTTGAGTGGGGGGGGGATGTTGTTTGTTTTGTTTTTTTGTTTTTGTTTCTTTTCTGGGGGGAGGGGCGGCAGATTAAAACAGGGGTCGGGTCGGTTGGTTAGTAGGTTGGGGTTTTGGATGGCGAACAACTGGCGCGCACCGGGGCGGTGAAGCACAGATGAGTCGACAATGGCGGAGGAGAGCCGAGGGGTGAGGAGGCCATGGGAAACGTGTGGCGGCCCTCTCACTCCCCCCTCAGCCTCAGGTCGCTGGGCATGCTGAATAGCCACAGGAAATGGGATTTGGGCAAGACAGATGTGTGTGTGTGCGGGGGGGTGATGAATGCATTAGGTCCTTAATGAGGGACAACAAAGGTGTGTGAATCCCCCCATGAACAGCTATCTCCACTCTGCCTCTAAAAACAAGGAGTGGAGGAGGACAGCTGTGCGGAGAGGCCTTTTGATAAGATGACTCCTGATGGCTCGACATGACCAGAGCAGCAGCAGCATCACCCACAGTAGCTGGAAACCAAATATGGAACAAATAAAGGCAATCTTAATTCTGATCCTAATCCTAGTCCTAGGCTGTCTCAAATCACATACTTCCGTCAGTACTTACTTTCTGCCAGTGTCCACTTTTCGATGGTTAGTATTGTCCCAATATCTGCGCTATATACTATATACTAAGTATTTAAAGTATGCAAGTAGGTGGTTTGAGACACAGCCCTAGACTAGTCCTACTCAAAAGTTCAAAACTGAATTGCGCTTTTCACTGCCCTTTCCTTTCCATGTCTTCTCTGTTATCGACCATGTCACTCTGCAGGTCAACTTACTTCTCACAAGTCACTTTAGATAGAAGCATCCATCATCAAATGACTGAATGTAAATGTAGGTTAAATGATAAAGGTCCATCTCAGCTCAACTCGGCCGGCCTGTTTTCTGACCACTTCACATCTGTGAAGTGAGTGAGCACTCACTGCATTATAGATGAGTGCTGTCTGAACGAGCATCATGCTATTGGTCAGGGCTGCCTGATGGACAGGTAGTAAGTGTGGTCAGCGTTACCCTTTGACCTTTCCTGGTGTTGGGCTGTCTGCCCCCTGACAACTGATATTGGAGACCTTCTAATTTTGTCCTTGTGAGTGAGTGCAGTGGAGTGGCTCATGGGTTACGGAGAGTAAACGTCCTTTTTCTTCTTCTGTGGGTGGGTGGATGGCATGCTGTTATGTCTAGAGGAAGGTGCTAACGCTAGCATCAAGATCAGGATCGCTGTGGCGCAACTGGCTACAGCACCCATAACACTTTCGGGTCCAAGCTTTAAGTGCCCACAGGGGGACCTGGATTGGAGTCTGCCCCTGGGTCATCTCCCGATCCCACCCCATCTCTCTCTTCCACTCACTTCCTGTCAGTCTCTTTACTGTCCTATCATAATAAAGGCAAAAAGCCCAAAAAATATACTAAAAAGAAAAGATCATGGGCTTGTATTCTAGGGAGAACACTCAGGAGACTGACAAGAATGTATATCTGTGCTGAAAGTCACTTTGGATAGTAGCACTACACAGTCTGCTAAATGAATAAGGGAAATGTATTTAGATCTGTGTTTGTCAGTGATTTGAGCCTAACAAAGATCCATCGGGTTGAGTTTTCAGAGAGAAAGTAAACTCTAGCATTATGTAGGGAGCAGTATTTCCAATTTAGAACACATAGAGAACTCTCTCCCAGACCTGAGCATAGGGTGTGCTTTTTTAAAAACCTTACTGTTATCCTCACACTGGCAAAGATGCAGAGGATGAGATAAAACTCTTTGGAAAATGGCCTTGCCCTGTTTACACGTGACCTTTTCTTTTCCTTTGCTCCCTCTTACACAAGTGGGGCCGTTGGTCTCCAGCGATGGCGACAGGGGACCCAAAGAATGACTTTCCCACTATAGAGTGGTGCCATGACTTTATTCACGTTGGGTGGCGGGTTGGGAAAGGCACAGTTTAGCTTGGTGGCCATTGAGGGCCATTGTATTTCTGTTCCTGTGTATCATTTCCCTGCTAGATTGTGGATTGTTTCAAAGG
>NC_055962.1:10952906-11002906 GCF_018492685.1 Alosa sapidissima
TTGAAATACCACTTAGTGGCCTGATAAAAGGGGCAATAACAACAGCAACAGCATGGATGTAGGCACTCTCTCAGCTCCTTTAATGGCTAAGGCTGAGCTTCACTCCATGCATAGGTGTGACTCCACTCCTTGGGTGAGTCATAGCTCGCTTCAGTGGGGAGTTAGGTGACAGAGTGATGGTGGAGGATCCCGTGTCTGAGATGAAGGCATATAGGAGTCATTTTACTGAAGCAGAGTCGGCTTCGGAGGTTGAAAGCCTTGGGCGTTGTGTGGTTTGTCACGCCGTATTCTTGCCTGTCAGCATCCAGCTTTTATTCGAGACCCTATAGTGTAGTCATTGATTAGCGCTTCTTTTTTTGCTGCAAGTTAGCTGGAACTATTTCACTGAGGTGTGGGGAATCCGTCATTCCCTGAAACACGGTGTCTGCTGAGCCCGGGGCTTTGATCCACACTCATGTGTCCTTGAGCGTTGCCCAAGCGGAGCAAAGCACACAAATGGAGCTTTTCTTCTCCAGTTACTTCTCCAAACTTCTTAAAAAGGGCCAAGATGGAAGCGAAAGCGCTTTCGACGTGGACACTCCAAAGAAGCCTGTGCTTGTCCAGGCTGGTCCTTTGTACTGAGGTAGGAGGACAAGACTTCCGTGAAATCGCCCGCTTTTTACTTTTTTAATTCCCCAACTTAAGCTCTTAGGAATACACCAAATTTGAAACGTTTTGAAAAATACTAACAGTAATAAAGAAAGTTATTTATTATTGTAGTGACTTGGTCAATGTACATTTTGCATAGAAATAATTTAAAGATTAAAGTTTGTTTTGTGGTCTCTGATGAAATGCAGCACCATAAATGGCAAAATATCACAACACTCACAGTACTGAATGTTAATCTATTTTATTTTCCAGCTTCACACAGAGACTCATGTTTGCAGTCGTGTGATTGGTTCTGCATGTATCCCAGAAATCCGATCGATTGCTTGCTCTTTTCACCTTTCTCTTTGCATTGCAATTTTCTGAAACGTTTATGATTGCATTTTCTTTAATAAAACAATTGATTACTGATAAAGGCCATGTAAAGGTCTGATAATGGCGTTTTGGAGACCGATCGATGCAGAATTACTCAAGAGAGACTGCTTTTAAATTCACGAAGGAATTGGTCTTTGTTTCCCTCTACTGTTCTCCTCTCTCAGGGGGTCTGCCATCACATTCAGTCTTTTCACTTCCCACAACATCTCCTCTGACGGTGGCCACGTGTGTCACCTTACTGCAAGTTTTCGTCAACCTCTCCCTGGGTGGTTCTGGGAAAGAACGCACAATTTGCGCTGCGCTGGCTCTTTCAGATTATCTTGTCTCTCCCTAATCTGATTCAGTCAGGGTCTCTGCAAAACATATCTCAGGCCTGGACTCAGAGTGGCCGACTTGTGTATTAACAACATCCCCCCCTTGGTACTTGTTTGTTCATTGTGGGGATTGAATGTCAAAGCAAAACACTTTGCATGTATTGTAGTAGTTGAGATTTTATGAGCCCTGCGATCGACTTCCATGCAGACTGTCTTCTCTGAAAGTGTCTGTGTAAGTTATGAGTGTGGGCCCTTATGAATAAACATGTCCACCACCACCTCCACAACTATGCTCTCAAGTACATGCTTGTTAAGGCATGGTGACTTGTTATCCACTTTTCGCTGATCCCCTTTAGAGAATATTTTTTTTTTAACACCTACACAAATATGCTCCTATGACTATGAAGTGATGATATGGGCACATTCCCTGCCCCCCCCCCCCCCCCCCCCGTATGTGCCCCAGCAGGTGATATTTTCATCACCTTTGCTACCCTTTGCTCATACTCATAAAAAAGGCATTCAGAGCATGTTTGACGATGGTGGATGTTACTGTGCAATGTTTATAACAATACCAACAATGTTGATGAGTGTACATATTGTGAATGTGGATAATAGTGTGATTTTTGAATGTTAAAAGTTGCAATTGGTGAATAAATTCTTTTGAGAGGTGGATAAACTCCTATTTCTGAAATTTCAGAGGTGGATGAAGGGCGTTCACTTGCCTTTAGCCTCCACTACAACCCTGCTCATACCAGACTGTTCAAACTTCCTGTAGGGCTAATGCATGCTGTACACTGCACTGCTTGCCTGGATCGAGGCCATTTGGTTTTAACACAGTATTACACAGTCGTGGTGAGCGGGGTGATATTTAAGCTAAGAAACATTTTAATACAGCACAAGCCTCTCTCATATTCACACACACACACAGAGAAACACACAGTGTTGCCAAGGCAGTGTGTTTTGTTCATATTATGTGTATTGCTGGATAGTACACAGTACACCTTGTAAAGTAATGCAGATTTTTGCTGATCACTTGCACATAGCGTTAGAAGGAAATGTAGCTTGCACCCTGAGCACTCAACACAAGAAAGGAACTCCTATTTTTACCTCCCCCGTTCCCTCCAAAACCCTCACCCTCCCTCCAAAACGGCCTCACTTTCGAGCCAAAGCGATCCGGGCCATTAGTCCAGGTGGCGGCGTGGCCTACAGCAAACATGACCCTGCTGGCCCCGTGCCGACCACGCTTGACCTGCCACCCACCGCTGCCTGCGAGAGTGATATGGCCCGTTATGCGTGGACACTTCCATCCTCGCTCGTTTTAGCACTTGCGCCTCCCAGTTAATCATGCGCGTTTGCCATTAGCTCGAGCCCTGTTTCTCATTAACCGATCCAGCTAGCGGCCCAGGCCTGTTCAGGTGACGCCAGGCTCGACGGAGCATGAGGATAAGGTGCATTTTTCGAATGCCAGCTGCGAGATTTGAAGATGTTTTCTGGGAAGGGTTGCGACCAGCACAGCCATCCGTGTCTGTTGCCTAAGTGCCAGACACCTAGTTTAGCATTAGAGTAAGTGTCAGTTTTAAGATGAATCTTAATTTGTAATGATGACTTTTGGTAGTGTTTACACTAGACATGCTAGATGTGAATTAATGTGGCATGGATGCACCTCTTAGTCAGGAAAGTGCTTGTGTGGTATTGTGCTGGCTGCTTTGGGGTAAAGACAGGATTATTATTTCTGCATTTCTGCTTTTTCATAACGCCTCAGAAATAACTGAGGGCCCATCTGAACAAAAAGTAATTTGCTTGCCCCTGAAGTTTATTTATTTATTTATTTATTTATTTATTTATTTTAAATTAATTCTCTGGCGGGAAATGGATTTCTTTTGGATTTACAGTACCCTCCAGAATTAAGTATAAGTATATATACTCTTTTGATCCCGTGAGGGAAATTTGGTCTCTGCATTTATCCCAATCCGTGAATTAGTGAAACACACTCAGCACACAGTGAACACACAGTGAGGTGAAGCACACACTAATCCCGGCGCAGTCAGCTGCCTGTAACAACAGCGGCGCTCGGGGAGCAGTGAGGGGTTAGGTGCCTTGCTCAAGGGCACTTCAGCCGTGCCTACTGGTCAGGGTTCGAACCGGCCACCCTCGGGTTACAAGTCCGAAGCACTAACCAGTAGGCCACGACTGCCCCATTATTGGCACCTCTGCTAAAGTTGACTAAAAAGAGGAATATGAAATCCTTTTTTTGGAAATTGATCTTAATGCCTTAAGTAAAAAATGAGGAAATATCCAACCAACTAGAGATTGGCATGATTTTATTGTTAAATGCTCGTTTAGCTCAATGCAAATCAAACCAGCTAATAGGCTAACTGAAATAAAACCATGCCAATCTCTAGGTATGGTGAAGAGTATGTGATGATGTGGGGCTATTTTAATTCCAAGGCCAAGGGAACTTTATCAGGATGCATAGTATCCTGGATCCATGAAATAACTGGCCTTTACTGCCTGCCTCTATGGACATTTAACATAGGGGTGCCAATACTTATGACCCCTGTATTTTAAGGAAGAACATTTATTATAGTGGATGGAATCCACTATCTTGAAATCTCCTGGCTTCTTCTTCTTATTATTATTATTATTATAACCTTTTCTTTTTACCTTTTCATTATTACATTAATACACAGGATTAGATGTTAAAATCCCTTGTGCCAACATCCAAGGTAAAAACACATTCAGAAGCCCCTGCTCAAGTTTAACTTTAAAAAGCACACTACCCACAAATCCGCCAACAAATGGTCACAAGCACAATACAAATGGCCCATCCAACAGCAGTATATAGTATGCGGCATGTCATTGGGGTTATCAAGTGGGCACCCTCATTCACCGATGTTTTGTTAAGTTAGGCCCACGACACCTCATGAAGGCTTAACAGTGAAACCAGCGTCCTGGAGACACTCCCCTCCATGCTGCCACCATATTACCACATTGAAATATCCAGTACCCAAAATACTCTTAACCAGCCCAGGCATGGTCAAGGTTGGCTAGGTTGGTCCGTCCCGTTGATGTGGACTGAACTATCGCCATAAAAAAACCCTCAAGAATTAATGCGACTCTAACCGCTTAACGTACAGACATGTAATAAGAAATAGGGGATTAAAAATGTTAAAAAGCTCAATTTTCCCCCTTAGACTTCAAAGGCTGTGATGTCATAATGGCCTAAAGGCAGCTGCGCTTGTTAAGCTCCCAGAGTAGTTCCCGGGCTAATTAGAACACTGACACAGGTGTCACCTGTGAAATCAACTGTCTCAGCTTCTAATGCATACAATCTGGTGCTCCCTAAAACTACACATCCTGTTTAAGTGTTTCCCGTGTGTCAAAAGAAAAGTAACAGCCATATCTCATGCTTTGCGCATTATATCTCCAGAACGGTTTGACGCATGTGCTTCAAATTTGGTACAAGTGTTTGTATGACTCAAAGATGAAGTGAGTTGATGTTGAAGGTCAATGGTCAAGTCAATGAACACTGAGTGCGATATCTCAAGAATGCCTTGACATACATGCCTGAAATTTGGTATGAGTATTTGTATGGATTCAAAGATGAAGTGAATTGATGTTGGAGGTCAAATGTCAAGGTGAAAAACACCTTGAGTGTTATATCTCAAGAACGCCTTGACACACAAGGTCTTTTGGTACGAGGGTTTGTATGAACTCAAAGATTAAGTGATTTAATGTTTTTTTTTTTTTCAGGAATTTCCCCACCAACTTTAGCAGCTTTCCATCCACTATTGTAATTCCTTTGGCATTACATTCTAGTTTATTTATGATACATTATTCATTCACAAAGAAAATTGGTGTCCTTATAGGTTGGATATTTCCTCATTTTTTTTACTTAAGGCATTAAGATCAATTTTCAAAAGATGATTTTATATTCCTCTTTTTAGTCAACTTTAGCAGAGGTGCCAATAATTCTGGAGGGTACTGTGTACTGAAGCCAGATAACCTTCTTGGTGTGTTCTGACTTGATTTGTGTTGCTTTGAGATGCCAAATTGTAAGGTCAGAAAGGCTTCCTCTTTGCACTAAAAATGTCATAGGACTCCCTGGGTATTATAACTAAATTATACAGTAAATTATACGCTTTGGGCGTCTGGAAAAACACTATTTGAATGCAATGGGTTGTTGTCACATGTGGGGTTCACCTCAGGCTTCTGTTTTCTCTTTTGTCCACAGAATGGAACAAAGAAGTACTGGGACTTCATGCGCACCCACGATAGGTATGTATGCCATGAACTGTGATTCACAAAGGTTAGCAAATATGATTGCTTCCTTTACGGAAGCAATCATATTTGGAATTTGTGTGTAATTGCCATATTGATTTGTTTGTTTGGTTGTCTTTTTTTGAGCTAGCTGTGTGTGTGTGTGTGTGTGTGTGTGTGTGTTGGGAACCATTAGAATGACCCCCCCCCCCCCCCCCCCCCACACACACACACACACACACACACACTACTCCTCTCCAATCGCCCCCACCACTGGCATAAGGGTGTCCTTTGGTTTGCACCCATTCAGGACGCCGCCACTCGGCCTCCTCTTGTGGGTCAGTGCAGGCTGGTCAAAGGTCAAGCACCTCAAAGCCGAACTCCCTCTTGTCTTTGTCTCCTTTATCTCTGGTCGCTCCTAGGGCTCAAGAGGCCGCCCAGAAACATTAAAATGACCCCAAAACATCCACAAAACACCAAAACAGAAACCCTAGAGGGGGGGGGGGGGGGGGGTGGATTCCATGCAATCTAAGTGGGTTGTATTTTACTATCAAAAGATGTAGAGGTGAACACCCACGCAAACATCAAACACAATCTGTAATTGTGAAAAGGGAGAAAAAAAACTAGATTCATTGTGTGTCTTAACATGAAGAGGTTTTCAAAATGGCTACCGTGGAGACGTTTTCAAGAACGACACTTCAGTTATACATCTGTGCCTATTGGAAAAGCGTGGGAAAGATGTCCGACTTTACCGGCCTGGGGCGCGTTTCCCAAAACATTTCCCATTGCCAACCAACTAAGTTGCTAACAGGTTAGCAACTATGGTTTTAGGAAACGCACCCCAGTCTGTGACAATTATGGGAAATTCAAGAAAGTCAATGATAGTCGCAGCGTTGTGGCAGGAATCGTTATGTGTGTTTGGGTGACGGATTTGAACCTTTTGCGATTCTTTTTTCATTGTTGACGCAATGCAGAAAGCTTTTTCATTTTTAATGTTTGTGCTCATAACAAACTCCCCATTCGTACTAGACTCCGCCTGTAGGTTTGATCTACTCCGTCTCGTTCTTGTGAGTGCAATTGACAAAAAAGCAGGGAGGTCCGTTCCCAGCTTTAACGCATCTCTGCCTCCAGGCTCATGATTGGGGACCGTTCTTTCTTCCGCCACCTCAGGGAACAACAGGAGGAGGAGAGGAGAGGGGAGGGGAGGGGAGGGGAGGGGATTGTTCTATCCTCACATCATCCACTTCTTTTTTTTATTCTTGTGAAGTACATCCTTCCTACCTCCAAATTCCACTGTAACTCGTAAACACCCCCCCCCCCCCCCCCCACACACACACACACACACACACACACACACACACACACACACACACACTCACACACACACACACATTCTGATGTTCACAGAGAAAGAGAGAGAGAGATACACACTCGTTGCGTATAATCCATTGTTGCTGTGTCACAACAATGGCTGGCTGTAGTGGAAGAGTGTAAAAACGCTGGAGCATCAGGTGGCAGTGGAGCTGGAATGTGTCACCTCAGTGCCAACACCGGAAGCCACTCACCCTGCAGCAGAGCTTAATTCATGTAAAACACACACACACACACACACACACACACACACACACACACACACACACACACACACACACACACATCAAACATGGAGAGATCACACTGAGTTATAAACCATGACCACACATCACACACACACACACACTTACACAGAAACACACATGTAGGCCCACAAGACAAGCACTGTAGACCACAATCTCACACACACACACACACACACACACACACACACACACACACACACATCCATAAACAGGACAATGAGCGAGAGCGAGTGAGGGAGAGAAAGAGACAGACAAATTGGTCCAAATCTTTTTCTTTTTATTCTCAACTGTTTGGGGGATTTGGGGTTGTTTTAGTTTTTTCTTCCCGTCATCCTTGCAAGGTTAAGGAGTGCTGTGGGTGGGAAGAGGTAATCATTAGAAACTAAGAGTTATGGGGCTCTTCCTCTGAGGATATGGAACACTGAAATGGCCTTTTGTTCTCCAAAATCATATCTGAAGCCTGCCACTGTGAGAAAAAAGGGCCAGGGACATTTGTATGGGAAACATGCTCAAGAGGAGGAGAGAGAGTAAGAAAGAAAGAAAGAAAGAAAGAAGGAGAGAAAAATGGAGAGAAACCATGACATATTTTCAAATAAAAAGGGGTAGCAAAGAGTGAAAATGAGTAAATGAAAGGCAGAAAGAGGACAAAGAGTATGGATCTAGTGTATAGTCATTTGTGGGCTCACAGAGCGGTACTGCTGATGGAGCTCTTAGGGGGTGAAGAGCAAATGTTTTTTGACACCGTATAGCTGTGCGTGCGTGCGTGCGTGCGTGCGTGCGTGTGCTTGCGTACGTGCGTTTGTGTGTGTGTGTGAGCGCTAGACAGAGACAGGAAGATCATGGCTGAGGACATCTGAAAGTCTGAAAGATGTATTCTTATGCTGATGTGAGTGTTTGTGTGTGTGTTGCTTGTGAAAGTAGGTTCATGCCTGATCAGTCTCAAGTGTGTGTGTGTGTGTGTGTGTGTGTGTGATAGTGATAGTGTGTCTTTGTTGGTGACAAATGTGGATGTTTTCATTGCTTGACCATCCTGTACGTGACCAGGTCTGTTTACGTGTATGTCAAATCACTCTTGCTTTCAAGGACCAGCCCATATGTGTGTGTGTGTGTGTGTGTGTGTGTGTGTGTGTGTGTGTGTGTGTTTGTGTGTGTGTGTGTGTGTGTGTGTTTCACTATTTGTTCTCTTTGTTGACGGAGTGTGTTTGTTTGTGTGCTGCTGTTTTGATCGTGTATGGGAGAGTGTCCTTCTGACCATGGTGCTGGAGAAGAAAGGGGGAGTGTGTGTGTGTATGCTGTGTGTATGTTGGGGGGGTGAAGGTTGTTAGAGGAGTTGAAAGGTAAAGCCATTAAGCATAGCATCTGTTGAGCTCATTAGTGCCACTGCTGCAGGTCTTTGCAATGGCCACTGGTCCTAGGAGGGACACTGGATTGGTGTCAATAGCTGCTTGCGTGGACAGAAGCCCCTGGGGGGGGGGGGGTTATGTGTGTTTATCTTTGTCTAAGAGTGATCTATTAAAGCGTATGCAAGCAGGAATGCCTAATGCAACCTTGCAATACCCATCATTACTACAGGTAGAGTCTTTAAGATAGACACACAATCAAATGACGAATCAACAATGAAAATAATGGTTAGTTGCAGTCCTACAGTAGAGTAGCAGGTCAGGCATACAGTCTCTGGATGGGAGTCGAGGCCCCTCAGTTTTTAAATGCCAGCTAATGCTGGTACTGGAGCTGGTGGTCTCTCTCTCCCTCCCTGTCTTTCTTTCTTTCTTTCTTTCTTTCTTTCTTTCTTTCTTTCTTTCTCGGCCCCTGTTTTATCCCCGGCAGCCCCATCATCCCTCAGCTGAACCGGAAAGCTCCGGAAGAGAGCGCTGGCCTAACGGTCCGTGAAAACCATTGGGGGAGAGAAGTGGCAAGCAGCAGAACGCTACACGCTGGAGCCCAGTGTCGGAGCTAGTGACCCCCTTATCTCAGACACACACACACACACACACACACACACACACACACTGGTGGGCAGAGGTTGAGCGTACCTGTTTCGGGTCAGTTTAGAGACTTAAGGTCCAAGCTAGAGGGAGCCAAGAGACTCAGAGAGAGAGACAGACAGACAGACAGAGAGAGAGAGACTTTGACCCAATTTTTAGGACTATTACCCTTCCAAAAACCTTCCGCCTGCAAAAACCACTTCCATGAGTTGGAGAAAAGAAAACGATTTAAACAGTCTCCAAGCAGTGATAAATTGTATCCAGTGTATTGCAAAACCTGCGCGGGGCAGAAAAATCAGCTCTCACATTTTGCAATAAAGACCTGTGGGCATGGCACTGTGTAGAACATGCCACTGAAAGTCACCAGATTGTTTCGAGATGGGGCGTTTATACAGCACCCTCCATGAAGGTGACAGCTGTGATACAAAATGGTACAAAGTAAACTGAAACAGAATCAGTCTTTGAGCATGTTAAAATTCACGCACCAGGCAAAATTTTAGCCTGCCATCCTCTTAAGCGAGAGCAGTCTCTGTGTAGTATTATATGGAGGGTTGTTAAGGGTAGTAATACGTATGTCTGGATATGGGACATCCACTGGACCACCATCAGGAAAAAAAGTTAACGAAGCTAAAAAGGTAGCCAGGAAAACTTGCCTTCAGGGTTTCGTAGTGTGTCTCCTACCATCCTTTCAGAGAGGATACAACATCACATACAGCGCGCCAGTGTCTTTCATTAATGGCCAAGCAGGTGACCAAGTTTTGTTATTGTCGCACGGGTAAATAGGGACACAATGTTGTCAGATGCAACACTCTCCCTTAAGGATTAGAAAACAAAGGCTCATCAAGGCCATAGTGTTCTGGTCGAGACACCCTGTAGTGACGCCAGGCCTGAAGGGTCGAGCTGTACAAATTTTGAGGCCAGGTCTGAACCGAGAAACGGCTGCCTGTCGTAAAAGCATCTCAGTCTTGGCCCTCAGCAATGTGAGGCCGAAGTCCACCCATGGCAGATCCGTGTTGTATGTATAGTATAACAACCTCTGGGCAGACTGAAGTCTAATTGCCTTTTACGTTGCTAGCGAGATAGATAAGACCTTGCCCCCCTTCACCCAGGGGCAAATCGAGGACTCCAGGAGGGAGCCAGTCATTCCCATCCACAAAAATGTTACAAAACTCTTCCGTATAGATGCAGGAAGCTCAGCAGGTGGATTTAAAACGGTTAATCGAGGCCACAGCATTAAAGGAGCCAACATGACCACAAGCATTCACCCATCTTGGGTGAGTTTAAATCCATGTTACCTGATATGGGACAGTTCTATTTTACATGAAACATCGATCTGGATAATTCCAATAATCTTGGAGAGAGAGAGAGAGAGAGAGAGAGAGAGAGAGAGAGAGAGCGAGCCTGGGAATAAGTAGGAGTGTGGTGATGAGGAGAAGGAGGGAGCTAGAGGTGGGAAAGGGGGAGGATGGGTGGCGGTGGGGGAGGGGTACGCAAGAAGTGTGAGAGACAATCTTGTCTAGATAGAGCTCCTTAAAATGGAACAGAGGTCTCCTTAATCAGGCGCCTAGACTGAACTGGCTCTCACCAGTGGCCCTCGTGATAGGGCTCTCTCCCAGCCCCCGGCTCTTAACTGTGCGCATACACACACACACACACACACCGTATTGTTCCTGCAGCCTGCATGCTATGTGCTGTGCGGAGCAGTGAGATGTGAGATATTAGCTAACGTGGGAATTTTTGCTGCTCATTTGTCTTTCACATGTTTGCGTGCGCATTGGGGCACACGTGTTGTACAAATGTGTGTGTCTGGTTGTGCTGTGTTGCGTTTTGTTGTGTTGCATCACGGTGTGTGTGTGTGTGTGTTTTCGTCTTGTTGTGTTGTCTTGTGCGTGTGTGTGTGTGTGTGTGTGTCCGTCCAGGCCGAGTAGTAATCTCTGGCCCCGCTGCTTTTCAGCATGGGAAACAGAGGGTAGGGCTTCCTGGCCCCGCAGACGCATCCGCTTTCCCAACACTGCATCGCGGCCCTCCGTCTCCACTGCCATCAAAACAATCACACACACACACACACTCAATCTAATACACACACACTGAAATACACAGACAACCTGAAACACACACAATACACTTACACAAGCAAACACACACACACTCAGACATACTTTCATTCAAAGTTACGCACAGAGCACGCACACACACACACACACACACACACACACACACGTGCCAAGTTACGAACACGTTCATTCTCGGGCACATGCACTTCCTAGAAGACAACACAACATACAACAGAATTACAGCCAATTGTTAAGACCTTGGTCTCTCTGTGAAAGAAAAAATATCTACATATATATATATATAGTACAATACTTGGTACACAATGTCTGTTGTGTACACCCCTGAGCAGATATTGTTCATGTAGGGTTGCAGACCATTTTGTTCTAGAAACACCACTTGATGAAATAATGATTTGAGTCAGGGGTTGCGTCACATATTCTCCTAGCCTCCTTAGACAAGACCAGAACCGAGAGACTGAGGAGGAGCTTCTATCCTCAAGCAATCCGTATCCTGAACACACACAAGACTATATAAACTTTTTATTTTTGTATTTTTTTTTATTACACACTTGCACATGGACTGTACACACACTGCACTTTTTATTCTCTTGCTCTTTATTAAAATATTTCTTGATCTTTCTTTCTTCACACTTAACACCAAACGAAATTTCACTACATGCTTTACGTTAGTATTGCTATGTATGTGACAAATAAACCTCCTTGTATCCTTGTAGCTGTCTCCGTCTCGTCACGTCATGTCACGTCACCTTATCTGTGTGAAGCCTTTGTGTCTGCACTTGAGTCTACTTGACCCAAGCATCCAGATCCCCAGCAGCTGTCCTTACCCTTTGCCTGGAAACATGCCCAAGATACAGTATAGTGCTGGAACGATAACACAGGAGAAAGTTTGGTTTATCACCCATTTGTTTTTGCCCTGTTGAGGGATGGATGCATGACCGTCGGAGGGAAAGAGTCATTAAAGTCTTATTATTAGAGCTAAATAGATACATTTTGTGAGTGACAGGAAGTGATGGATGGGTGTATGCTGTTGAGTGGTAAATGGGTGTATGAGAGGATGTTAATGATTTTATTTGATTATTTCACAGGGTCGGAACATGTAAACTAATAGGGAAAAAAGGCCTGAAACAGAGAAACAAAAGTGTTCAAAGCCCTCAGTAATAGTGGGTGTGTGACTTCAACATTAAATAAATAAAATAAATAAATAGATTTTATTGTCAGTTGTCTGGGTGACCTCTCTCACCACAGAACCCTTTTTCGCTTATTTGTCAGCAAAAAACTATTGACTGCTGCTTCAGCCCTGCTCGGCTCAGCTGGAGAATTAGCCTGGCGTGCATCTGTAGGCCAGCGTCAGGCTGTGATGTCCCAGCATGCATCTGGAAGATTAGGTTCTGTCCCTCTCCACTCTGTTCTGTTGTGTTGTGTTCTGCCTCTCATCCCCTGATTGGGAGAGCCCTTAAAGAGGCAGGCCATTCAGGCTGTCTCCCTCCTGAGGAGTGAGAGCCGTGTCACCCGGCTGATGTGAGGGCTGAAGATGAAGGCTGGTGGTGGGAGATCAGATCTGGTGGGGTGGGGTGGGGTGGTGTTAGGGGTGGGGGTTCTAATCCCACAGATTGACGTAAAGGGACTGCATGAAGTGCTCTCTCTCTCTCTCTCTCTCTCTCTCTCTCTCTCTCTCTCTCTCACACACTCTCTCCCTCTCTCTCTCTCTAGATGGAGCTCAAAAAAGGGTCAAATTAATTCTATTAACTTTCTCAAACACACTTAAACCTTTTGCTTTGTCTTGAGGTGATATAATTGATAGACTAGCTTCTCTTACACACACACTGTTTTGCACACAGCATCCACACTGTCCATTCACATGTCAGTCCCTGAGCTAAACCAAAGCCAACTTCCAGAAGTTTGGCCATTCAGATTTCCACCTCCTCTCTGATTCATCACCCCTGCTTTTTAGCTTATCTCCGGGTTGGGGCTGGAAGCGGGTTTCCCTTTCACCCAATCCCAGATAGAGAGAGGAAACCAAAGTAACCGGACAGCATTTTAGGATGATAACCTGCACCGTCCTAGCAAGCTACCCAAACTTCTACTGATTCCCTGACCATTAGCTACAGAAGCTGCACTCCAGTGCTGGCTAATAATACCCCCACAGTAGTGCCTGTCCGCTCTAGAAGGTAGCGATGCCCAATTTGTCCCTCAACAACTCCCAAACGTTTCTGTGTTTGCAGGACTGTGTGCAACTATCCGAGATCTTGCTTAGAGAGATAAAACTCAAGACAAAGAGGTTAAAAGGGAAAAGTTGTTTTATTGGCTAATTAAAAAACGTAATGCACACTGCAGTCTTGACTACCTGTTACTGTTGGCCCAAATTCGGGGGCCCATATCTGATGAATCACTGAGTGGTGGTGTTCCTCTTATGTTTGACTTGGTTGCCTGCACTTCCTTCCTTTTTTAACCCAAGTCTCGTTGTTTTGAGGGAGTTTTTGCTTCTCCTGATGAAAGCCATGAGCTGAACTTTCAAAATGTGGATATGGCATCACTGGAAATATAAGCTAACATTTTCCATGTTTCTTAGACCTGGAAAACATACAATATGATTGGCCAAAGTTCAAATTCAGATGCAATATTGCCCTAGTAGTTACAATACAATAAACTATAGTGTAGTAATATCCTCAGTATTTTTGTAAAATTATTTTCAAAGAGGAACAGCTCACGCTTTGGAAATGCAGTTATTGTGCATGACTACAGGTGGGGGAGTCAGATCCCTTGCAAATGACCCGGTCAATGTGTGTGTGTGTGTGTGTGTGTGTGTGTGTGTGTGTGTGTGTGGTTTTTCAGCTGTGTGTGTGCCCCCACCTTCTGACACATCCTCATTACGAGACAAGTGCTATGAGGCCACATTGCATAAGATGAGTCAACATCATGACCTGTGTTTTATACGATTGTGTAAGCGGCTGTGTGTGTTGTTGTATACCGACATGACATGAGTTTTACAGGAACCGAATGGGGAAATTCAGACAATAATAAATGAATAACTAAATTACATTTCTACCTCCTTCTCCTCCCTCTCTCACCCACTCCTCCTCTCCTCCTCCAGTGTGTCGGTGCTGATCTTCAACACCACCTCCCACTGCTTTGTCTTGGTCAAGCAGTTCCGCCCAGGTATGTGTGTGAAAACCCCAGACCAAGGGAGTCTTGTGAGATTTCCAACTGCAAGACATTTTTTAAATAGTTTTCTCCCAAACAAGACAGCATGCATGCATAGTAACGGTATCTAGGGTGATGCATATCAGAGACGTGTAAAGTCAATATGTAAATGTATCTATGGTTCCAGATCACATTTTCTGCAGATATCACAGTAATATCCTACACTGAATTCTTTTGACCATAATAGTTGTGCATTGAAAAGTCGACCATGGTAGCTAAGAGGGAGAGAGGATGCTCAGAGTCTCTCTGTCATTTGACGACAATTCAAGAGCACTCTCCGGAAACCTCCCAGGGCCCGGTCTTATGTATTTCATTTCATAACAATCTCTTTACTTTTTTAATTAGCAGAAATTAGTGCAGAAATGAAGGGAAGATGCTTGTCCTATATTCACTCTTAAAAAGGCCCTCTCACGCTCCCTCACTTGCATGTTGGCACAAGCACTCACACCCTCACACACATGCTTGTGACACGATCGGAGGAGAGACACATTGCATACTTTTCCTCCTACCCACATTCTACCGAGTGATGACTCGTGGAGTTGCTGTTCGCATTCACACTTTATACCAATCATTGCACGCACGCACACACACAAGCTCTCACACACACACACACACACACAGACAGCGGTATGGTGAAAGTACACACACTCACACATAGAATGAAACTGAGAGCTGAACGTGTAGTCTTACTACTGCAGAAACTGCTCATATGTCCACACTAAATATTAATCGCACGTTTATGAATATTTTAGCTTTGTAAAGTGACCCTTAACATTGCCTAGTGACCCAGTGACCTAACAACCCCTAATGCCACCCGCACCTTCACCACCCCCCTTCAGAACCCTAAACCAAAGTCCTTTTAGGCAAGTCCCTCCACTCGGCGGCCATATACCAACGTTTTATGGGCACTCATCGGGCACAGTCTTTGGGTCGAACTGCGCGCGTGCGCAAGGCTTCACGACACCAATCTTGCTCCAGCGGCGAGATCACAACACATGATTGGCACGATGTCTTCACAACACACCATATGATTGGCTCAATGTATTCACATGTCGACGTTTTGCCGAGGAAGTGGTGGGATATGTGTAGACAACGGCCATATTGGCGTGACAAAGTAGCCCCATGCATTTCTATGGAGTATTTTTTGAGTGCTGTCTCCTCATTAGAAAGTCTCTGCCTAAACCTGCCGGTGGCGTGCGGGTCATCGGGACCCTATCGTTTAATCATGGCCGCCGTGACCTCTCCACTGATCTGGCCTGTTTGGTTTCCATGCGCGGCAACAATGCCGCCTCTCTCCCTCCCCACCCCAATGCAATACAATACAACACGACACAGCACAATACAGTACAGATGAGAGTCTATAGAAAACCGAGTGGGTGGGAGGGAGGGAGAGAGGGCGAAAGGGAGAAAGAGAAAACAGAACTTAGTGCCCCTGCTCTCGGCCTCGGCTGAGAAAACAATGGCCGCCGCCGCTACATAATGGTGGATGTTTTTTTTCCCTTTTTCGCGGCTTGTTTCGGAGCGGTGAGGGGGATTGTATCATAGGCTACGTGAGAGCACCGCGCTGCACCCACACCCACCCCTGACATCACCTCCACCTCCACCGCCTCCCACCTGCCTCCCCCCCCCCCCCCCACCCTCCCTTCGGCCATTGTTCCCGCCACTGGTCGCCAGGGACGGCGCCCCCGCTCCTCAGAATGGAAGGAAAGGCAGCTCATTGAAAAGGGACTTCTCTCTTTTCTATTCACTCCTTTTTTTTCTCTCTTCCTCCTTGTTCATGTTCTTTTTCTCTCTCCTCCTGCCCTGGGAACAATGGCAAGTGTTTCTTTTATTATTATTTTTATTTAAAATCAAGGCAGTGATGGTGGAAAGGGTAATACTTTTGAACACACACACACACACACACACACACACACACACACACACACTACCATGGCAAACAGTCTCAGCTATTACACCTCTAATCTGCATCTGAAACTACTTATGTATGGGATGTGATGGATAGGCGCTTCCTGTTTCTTTGTGGACTTGGAATAACAATAACCCAGATCACTGCTGTCCTGTCTAACATACCAGCTAGACTTAGTCATTAGGAAGGAAGTCCTGAGATGTTCTCATTAAAGCTATCAACAGAACAAACCAGTGGTAAAAGTATTAGCTTAGCCATATCAGCTTCCCTATAATAGCTCTGGCCTATCACACACCCTCTGTCTCTCTCTCTCACTCACTCACTCACTCACTCACTCACTCACTCACACACACACACACACACACACACACACACACACACACACACACACACACACACACACACACATTGACTCACTCCACTCACACACACACATATTGTCTCACTCATTCACTCACTCACACACACACACACACACATTAACTCACTCACACACACACACACACACACACACACACACACACACACACACACACACACACACAAGCACACTCCATCTGTCTCTCTCTCCCTCTATCTCACTCACTCATTCACTCGTGCACACACACACACACACACACACACACACACCTGGCCTTAATAGTACCATGGGTTATCTACCAATAAAACTGCTCCTGGGTGGTTAGAAATGGGGGGCAATTCTTTTAAAGCACCGAGGGTTCTGGAGACAGAAGTAGAAACCCTTAAGAAGAAGGAAGCTGAACACTGATTGTGTTGAGTAGATAGATAGATGGATACTTAATTACTTAACTTATTACTTAAAATTCTTCCTGCATATGTGCTTTAGATTACCAATAAAGACAAGGTTACAAAACAGGTTCTTCCTTCTTCTACACCACAATTGTTTACTGTACAGTGTTAAATTCACCATTAATTACTTAAATACATACACCATGGATAAGTTACAACTTCAAAGTCATATAATAGAAGTCAAGCATCATCTCTTCCGCCCTCCTCTCCTCCGCAGCTGTGTACATGTGTGAATGGGAGCGCAGCAAGCCCAAGCCCCCGGAGCCGGCCGAGCAGCCAGAGGGAGCGGAAGGGGCCGAGGCCGGCGCGGCGGCCCAGCCGGAGGCCTCCGAGGCTGGGGAGGGCGGCAGCGATGGCGGGGAGAAAGCGGGCGAGGACGCCGCCGCCGCAGCGGCCCCTGGCCAGCCCCCGGTGTCGGCCGGCGTGACCTACGAGCTCTGCGCGGGGCTGGTGGACAAGCCCAACCTGACGCTGGAGGAGATCGCCCGGCAGGAGGTTCTGGAGGAGTGCGGCTACGACGTGCCCGTCACTAAGCTGCGGAAGATCACCTCCTACAGGTAAGCACTCCAAAATCGCTGAAAACCCAGGAACAAGTCACAACTGCGCTTGACGCCATGGGGGCAGGCTTTATAGGTTTACAGACAGGGGAGTACGGTTAGGAGCGCCGTTGAACACAATCAATGGCTGCACTGATGGTGTCAGTGTTAAATGACACAGACTTGTATCTTCTTTAGAACGGAGTAAACAGCATTTTGAAACCTTTGTTTACAAGAAAGATGTGGTTCCTGTCGGGACTTACTTTCCCGATGATAACCGGCGTTCCATACATTATCCATACATTATCCCTTACACATGTGAGGCCTTGAGTCCTTTTTTTTGCCTTTAGTGGCCTGGTTCTTTCAGGTGACCTTATTGCAGGATCTCCCTAAGGTGGTCTGACACAGGTGACTGAAGGCAAAGTGGGGAGGAGAGAGGAGGGTATTACATCTTATCTGGTTTCTCTTAAGATGATGGTCTGTGCATGCGTAAACACAAGTGCATCTGCTACTTTACTTAAGCAGTGACCTAACAGAACCCTAGCAGCCTATGTAACTGAATGACCTAGCTTAACTCTGTCGCTATCTGTGAAGTTAGAGGCACATATTTGCACACACACATACACACACACACACACACACACGCACACACACACATGCACACATGTACACACACACACACATGTACACACACACACACACGCACACATGTACACACACACACACACACACACACACACACACACACACACACACACATGTACACACACACACACACACACATACACACACTGCACATGGATACTTACTTACGATCCCTAAACTCTGCATTCATGTTCCGAGGCATTTTTCCCGCAGGTGGTTTCTGTAGCACCATGTTTTGGGAAACATCTGCTTAAGTGGCCCTTCCAAAGTTCAAGCAAGTCTTTACAGACTCGGAGCAATTATCTGCCTTAAAAGGAATATCCACATTTACAATTATGTTTTTTTTTACATGGAAAATATTGGGCTTACAGTAAGAGCGCTTACCATTTGATTTCATTTGCATACAAAACATGTACTTTTAGTCTATGGGGCACACTTGCCATTTTCACGCCTGTGGAAGAAATTGGTCTAAATGTGGATAGTGACACTTTGAGTTTTGACACTATTTTTTTATTATGATGCTTCACTACTCCTGTGTTTCTGTTTAGAAGGTTTACTGTCCTTGTTTACGCTGCACAGTTCTATCCTGTTATCTCGACACACATCACTTGCCAAAGTCTTGTCAGGCTCTGCTAAATCTGATACTATCTGTGAAGGTCTTCTGCAGCTCTGTTGATATCTTACATTTTCTCAGCTCCTCAGGTGGGCTTGGCTTTAAATATCATCCCAGGTAAACCTGCTCTGTTTTGTGGTGTTTGACTGAAAAGTTAATCTCTAAAGATCTAAAGCCATGTATATTGGGACACTTTACTTGAAGGTATCTACATAAGAGTGACATGACACTGTCATAACCCTAACCCTAACTTGTCATGACAAAAAAACATGTCATAAGCGTTACTATGTCATAAACGTTTATGACTTGTTTATAATGTTTATGACACGTTCATAACAGTGTCATGTCACTCTTATGTAGATACCTTCAAGTAAAATGTAACCGAATATTGTTGAAAGATTTTGCCTTTTTCATGGTGATGTTGACCGCTCCCTCACTCACACACCCGTTTTAGAGCCACATCAGTGTAGTCAGAAAAAGCTTTTTTGGAGCTGTAATTCAATAAAAACAAATCTGCCAACACTTTGTTTCAATAGGTGTTTTTAAGTTTGTCATCCTGCTAACTTTAGTTCATATTGGTGTGGAAAGCAGTTTAGTTTGTATGCTGCTATATTTTCTAGTTTGGCAATGGTGTCATGTTTGAAACGTTATTTATGCTAAGTTGCCAACAGTAGCTCCTACCCATTGGCAGAATGTGTGAAGAGGTTTCAAACACCACGTAGGAGGAATTCTGCATTACCAACGGGCAGGCTTATTAAAAGTAAATACAGAGTTAACATGTTACTGTTTACATAGCAGTTCACCCATGAGACCCTTAGTTGAATCTCCTCATCCTGTTTTATGTCATTTGTTGGCATCATTTTCCAAACAGCGCTTAGAAAGGGACTATGTTCAGTATATGGTATAAATTAAAGGTCAGCCTGGCGATATCCTGGGTGTTGTACAGTAGATGAAACTGACTTTGATGGATGCGAGATGCCCAGTCCCCTATACTGCCACGATGCCGGAGGCTTCTCCTAGACCCCCCCCCCCCCCCCCAAATGATGGTCGGGGAAGAACAAGTTTCCGCTTCTTCTGTTGTTGTTGTCTGCACAGAGACCCTTTCCTGCTCCGTGGGTGGCTGTTCACCCCCTCCTCCACCTCCACCTCCATCTCTACATCCTCCTCCTCCTCCTCCTCGTCCTCCTCCTCCCATATACCCCTATGAAATGGTTATACCTGGAGGTGGGAGCACCTATGGTTCGTCTCTGTAACGGGAACACAACTGTTTAGCCGCCATGCTTCTGCGAGGCTTCTGCCCCCGGCCTCCCTCGGAGCAGGACTTCCACAAACACACACTTGACAGGGCAGAGAAAGACAAACCTCTTAGCTGTCTGCGCCACTGTCTGTGGGAAGAACCTGGGCACTTCCACTGCTGTCAAAACATTGCCTCTCTCTCTCTCTCTCTCTCTCTCTCTCTCTCTCTCTCTCTCTCTATCTATATATATATATATATATATATATATATATATATATATATATATATATATTTAATTTCTTTTTTATTTTTTTTATTTTTTTTTATTTTTTTTTTTTTTTTCTTCTTTCCCTGGAAAGGGCATCTCTATGATTCGGGGAGGATTTCTGAGAAGGGCTTTTCATGTTTTCTCATGTTCTGGTTGAGGACTTCTGAAGGGATTGTCGTGCGGTTTCTTCTCTTGGTCCTACAAGCCAAATGACACGGGTTATTAGTTTTTCTGAGTCAGAGGAGCTTTAGACTGAAGACGCTGAACACAAGCAAAGGAACAAAACCGTTTGCCTCATCTCATCCTCTAATTGACTTGGATTTGGTGCTTATTTGTAGAGGCTGATTGGGTGGTCTGAATTCACCACCGCAGTGGTGCTTTTTTTTTTTTTGCCCCTCCAGTAACACAAGTGTGAGGGAGGTGGGGAAAAAATTCTTTTTTTTTTTTTTTTTTTTTTTTTTACAAATATGATGGAAAGTGGCAGTCATCCATTTGCCAGCTCCCCCGAGCCCTGCTGGCTCTGAAGAAAGGTCTCCATGGCTGCCTCCATGACAACATTTCAGGTGAGGCAGTCAGACAGAGACGGAGACGATGGAGCCGTGGTGGCAGCAAGCACCCGCTGGTAGTGTAATGTTACCTGCTGCCTGTCTGTCCAGAGGTACCTGCCTGCTTGCTTGCATACCTGTATAGGACCCCTAGGGCTGCGTGCTTAGACCTCCTCATCCCAGCCAGGCGGGCAGCCGCCGTGTCAAAACACCCCTAGGAGACACACCGGCCTGAGCTGTTAGTCAGCCGCACAAGATGGGTGGATAGATGATGGCGGCTGATGTTTGTTTGTGTGTGTGTGTCTGTGTGTGTGTGTGTCTGTGTGTGTGTGCGTCTGTGTGCGTCTGTGTGTGTGTGTGTGTGTGTGTGTGTGTGTGTGTGTGTGTGCGCTTGTGCGTGTGTGTGTGTGCGCTTGTGCGTGTGTGTGTGTGTGTGCGCGTGTGTGTGTGTGTGTGCACTTTGTGTGTGTGTGTGTGTGTGTGTGTGGAAGAGGGCGTAGCAGGCCATGTAGCGGCTGAGCTCATTCTCTTAGTGTGCTGCTCATTAGGGACAAGGCTGAGCGGCAGACCCCCTGTGGCTGAGCTGTTAGAGGTAACAGACAAAACGCTGGGTCATCAGCAACACAGCTACGCCGGTGCACACATCGATTCACAGATTACAGAACAGAACATCTTACCTTCATGATCTTAATGCCTCATATTTAGACATTTATTTCATGTATATGTTTCTGTACCACAAACACAGACGTAAGTAATAGTAAGTAATAAACGAATAAAGTTAATTTGTTTGAAACAAGGTGGTCTTCCTAAGGTCCTACTTAAGGTCTACTTTGCAATATATCTTGAATGTTAATCTTCATTTTGGATAAAAGCTCCTGCTAAATAATGAAATAAATATAAATGTCCTATTCTCACAGGTCGGGTGTGGGAGTGACTGGTGCCAAGCAGACCATGTTCTACGCCGAGGTGTCGGAGGAGAACCGCGTGGGCGAGGGCGGAGGTCAGCCGCAGGAGGGCGAGCTGATCGAGGTGGTCAAGGTCCCGCTGCACGAGGCCATGAGCTTCGCATACGACGAGCGGATCCCCAAGACCATGGGCGTCATTTTCAGCTTCATCTGGTTCCAAAGCAATATGTCGCCCAAATACAAAATATCCACCAACGTGTAACGGCAGCAGAAAAAAAAAAAAAAAAAAACCTCCCTCACTCACCTTCTTCCCTTCTCCCCTCCCACCTTTAACTCCTCACCCCAGCCCCTCGAAACACTTACTGCACTGATATACCAGTCATTCACCGCACATACACACATGCGCACACACACACGCGCACACACACACACCTTCTTCCTGACATTAGCCACACTTCACTGTAAGTTACGGTCTGACTGGGCTGTCATTTGGCAATCATGTTGTACATTCAAGAGACTTAACAGTGGTTCAATTTTAGTTTCTTTCATTTTTCTTTAGCTGTGGTACTTCTGTATAACGAAGCAAAATATCAAGTTTGATGTTTCATACTGGAAGTTTCTTTTTCTCATTCTTTTTTATTTTTTTTTTTTAGAAAAACTGCTTCTATTTGTATCACATTTAGGTTGTGCTTTTAATAAGTCAGGGTCTACATGAAATCAGACTCCTCTTATGGTACATATGGTGAAGTGGCAAGATCTGGTTTCAGGAATGCATTAATCACTACGATCTTGCCAGCTGCACCTCAGCGCATTGATGTTCATCCAATTCAAGATTTCAACAAATTGTGGCACATCTAGTTTAGACTTGCCCAGGCATCTTTTATTAGACTATCACCAAGCCCAAAAAGCAAAGGTAAGCCAAGTACACAAGGTTAGTTGAAATCATAGGAACATATAGAAAGAGCCTTTTTGTACCATTGGATGCATTGTAAAAGCTACATCATTCACCAAGCCAGACCACATCAAGTTGATTGTTTTTAATAACAGGGCTTTTCCAGTATACTGCTCACAGTTGTTTTTGCAGATCTGAGGTTATGACAATTGGTTGTGATTTATTGCCAGTGTCATAAAATTCAGTGATGGTTTGTGAAGCAAAAAGAAAACACATCATTTTCTTTGAGATCTAGCATAATGGTAAAAGAAAAGGGGGGGGGGGGTATTGACGATGATGATGATGATGATGATGATGATGATGAGCATAGCTTGACACTTCAGATAAACTTCAGGTTACAGGACCTGGCAACACACAAGCAAACACAGGCTGTTGTGAAGGCTCATTTGACTCCCCCGTTATGGAGTGGAGACTAGTGAGCGTCCCACACAACCTGACTGACAAAGTTGTCTCATAGTGCCAGATGTGCCGTCGAATACGCACTTGGAGGGAAGAATTTGAGCCCTGGGGGAATTTGGTCTTCTGGTGGGTGAGAAGCATACATGTTTGGCTTGTTTGAAACATTTGAAACCAACCCACTTTAAAGTAGCGGTGCGTAGTCAAACAGAAAACAGCTTTCAGAGGGAAAGCCACCCTTGCCTGATCTTGATGCACTTAATACGAAATTTTGAATTAATTTACTCCAGATGTACTTTCATCATGAAGGACTAGCAGTCCCTTCTGGCGCTGCAAGACTGTCTGCAAGTCAAAATCCGAAATGTTTTACCGTCAACTAGGTTTTCGCACACAAGGAATTTGTCTTGGTGATATGGTGCAAGAACTACTTAAAATAAATAGAAAAGAAAGACAAAAATACCACAACGTAGTCATGAACAGACTATGGAGAACATAAATATACAGATGTTTGAGGTTGTCCCTGAGTCCACATTGTATCTGCACTGATCTTCTGCCCGGGAGTTTGAATAAGGCCAAGTTTCAAGTTGTACCGTTGTTCGGTCAAGCTGGTGGTTAGGTAGGTTAGGTTTAGTAGCAAGACAACAACAGCAGCAACAACAACACATCGCATTTACATAGCGCTTTTGAAGACACCCAAAGCGCTAAAATCCAAAACAGCAAAAATGCACAAATCTGCTCTCCATCGCCGTGACGAAAGGAGATCAGACTTAATTAAACTAGTTTATTTTGTCAGAAGGGGCCCTAGCTTTAAATTTACTTGCTTGGAAGTAAATTTAAAGCTTAGTGCAAAGGCAATTGAATAACTGATTGTGAATTAAACACTGTAAACAAACAAGATGGTAAGCGTCAACATCAATGGGATCGCTCAGTGCTTCCACGTGGGGCACAATATAGTTCATGCTCGAGACTGAGTTTGAGATCACCTGACTCTGCATTATCCCGGCCATTTGAATTAGGGTCCATGTTCTTTAAAAAAAACAAAAACAAAAAAAACCGTTGCAACATTTTATGGTTGCATTCTCTCAATTGATAAGACAAAGTTTTTTTGGATGTGAAACTTAGTAACCACACACACCGCAAATAGATAGGATGAGATGCCATTCCAAGTTGCTCCTAAGACTTCCCATCAAATGCCAAAGCCTTAGCTGGCTTCTCAGGTTTCCAGGGCGGCCAGGTGACGCTCAGGGTGACTATATGCGAGAGCCTTAGAGCCATAGACCATTGGTTTCAAATTTTCAACCACTAAGCTTTGAATCGACCTGCCAGCTCAACTTCAGTTGATTGGAAACATCTTTTGTGGCACTTAAGCAAAAAAAAAAAGAAATTAAGATCGTGCTCAAGAGTGTTGAGTAAATATATACATGCACCTTTCGAAAATTAAGCACTGCATTTTTTTTCTCCTAATTTTCTTTCTTTTCAAGAGTGACACATTCAGACAAAATGTACTATTGTTATTCAGACACATCAGCAAATGAATGAGTTTGACCGGTTGTGGTCCAACTTAACTTAAATGCACACAACAGCAGGACCTGAAGGCACATTTTGTCATAAGCTTATTTCTGGTCCTGTACAAAGATAATCACCCAATCCCTTTATGTCCTAACCGACATTCTCTGATGTTCTCTTATTACCCTGTGGTGTATAAGGAATGCATGAATTTTCTTGAATGGCCTGATATTGGAGCAACATATACAGTAAGCCTATTTAAATGACACTTTGTGTGTTTAATGCCATTAGCAATAGCAATATTCAATGATTTCTGATGGGGGTCTGGAAGACGGTGTTTGATTTTTTATTTTTATTTTAATTTAATGTCCAGGCACCATTAGTATACATAGTTTTATGTATTTAATTTAATATCTTAAAAATTATGGAGTAGATTGAGTTAACCATAGTGTTATTATATTGATAAGACCTATATGTTAAAGCTGCGATATGCAATTTACTAGAACTAATAATAATGAAAAACTGACTTCCAACCTGAAACCTGTAATCCAACACATTTAGAAATGGATTGAGATGGATTGAATGCACATTGACACCAAGCATACAAGAAGTCGCTCAGATTTTGCATGCGGTCTAGAGAAATGTCTACCTGCTACAGCAAAAACAAAACAGATATAGCCCCTGTAAAATCACTTCAATCACTTGAGCCTTGGTCCCTTAGAGGGGGGGGGGGCATCTCTGGCCCCGCCTAGCCTGGATTTGGCACATATCTTGTGGGTTTGATTTCGTCCAGAGTCAGTTGTTCTCCTGGTATGTCAACCTTAACTTAAATAAATATTTAAAAACAAAACCATTGATTTTAAAAGCACAGATGCAGCATATCTGTTAATTGTTAGTTTATCCTCCCCCCCCCCCCCTCCATATTCTACTCAAGTAATTTTATGCCTATACTAAGCCTTTATGTATATACACATATGAACCTTCTTTGCAACATATCTCATCCTGCTTTTCCAACAGAAGAGCCTTTATCTTTGTTTTTAATCATAAATGTTATAAAAGTTATTCTTCCTCATCAAGAGAGGGGGGCACATGTTTGTTTGGTGTGTGTTTTTTTCTCTAAAGCCTACTCCGTCTCGAGTGTATTTGACGGTCTATTGGTGCGCAGTGATGTCACTGTTTTAGAGACGCGGCCATGGTTGCGATCCGCCAGAGTGTGTAACGTTAAGGCCTTGACATTAGCGAAATGCCTGTAAGTGGTTCAGTTCTGCGCGTTGCCCTTGCGGAGTCATGCACAGAAGCTCGTAAGCCATGCTGTGTGCACCAAGCTACAGACAGTCCACCTCCCCCCCCCCCCCCCCCCCCCAATTCCTGTGCAGTGTGAACACCAAGAAGCAACTCTACCTCCACGCCACTTAGCTTGCGTTTCAAGCTTACGATCTGAAGAGCACAGGCTTTACTTACTCGCTCACTCCTGCTTTGTACAGATGCACAAGAGTAGCAAATAAGAGTCAGGGGGCTACAAACTGCGTTTGTTTTAGACTTTGTGCAGTCCTGACCGCAACGATCCATCCTATAGGCGAATGCGTACAGTTATTCAGTGAGTATGCGTTGCATACAAACTCGTCTTGTGTTTTTCTCACAAATGGAAAAGATCCCATACCACTGAGGGCTTCGACTTTGTCCATCTTACTAAAAACAGCAGAGAGCTTGGTTTGTGATGTCATGTCCCCCCCCCCCCCCCCCCCCTTTTTACTGTTTGATTCACAGTTTTATTAATCATGTTTTTAACACTGTCAAAGAGTGTGTTTTAAATGACGTCTATAAATGGTGAAGATCCTCTGTAGAAGCATATTTGAAATAAACATACACATTGTAACGATTTATATTTATTAGATACACGGCACAGTGATATCTGATCAATGCTCTTTGTTTTGTGCTTTTTTTGTTACAGCATAATACTAGCCAAACTTTGTTATTTTGCTAAGTTATTTGTACTGAATTTTGTGTTTCTTGAAGAGACACTATTGAAGTCATTCATCTCATTCGAATACTGTTGTGTATGAGTGTCTTATAAGCTGGAATGGCTGTTTCACGGTACTCTGTTGTTTCTGTAGGAGTTCGATTTCTACTTTTGAACTTTGTTTTGAATTATTAATTAACTTTTAACTGTTCTCTTGTTTTCCATCATATGGTAATCAGTGGAAAACATATATTTAAGATCTGATTCTTATTGCATGTTCACTAACTGTGTTTGATTGGTCTGCATTCAGTGTAAATAAAAAAAAAGTTTGATGGCCGCACTTGGTTGAGTAGATTGATTTATTAGATACAGAAGAGTGTATCTCATTCTTTACTTCTTTTTTCTCCTCTTTTCATCCTACTCTTTTCGACATGTACCTGTTCCAATGGGCCACATTCTTGTGCCTCTTTTTTTAATCTGTACTCTCCCTGGCTCTATTTACAAGTGTACAGTGCCTCTTGGGCCTTCTTGTTCACAGCCTCAGACAAGGAAATGTATCAAAGGAACATTCATTCCACGTTGGTCCATTTGCCACCCCCCCAACCCTCTCTTCAATCTTTGGCCCTCATGCACTCTCCAGCTCTCCTCTCGAGTTCACCGTACTCCGCTATGGCTCTCACGTCCTCTGTCCGGAGTGAGTGAGTGGGCAAGATGAGAGAGAGAGAGAGAGAGAGAGAGTGGAATCGAGTTGTCAAGGCAATGTATGTGTTGACCTGCTTTCTTCGAGGGTGGTAATCATTAGACAGAGTTGCGTTGACTGGCGTTCGGAGGAAATAATTGTGGGGGTAGGACAGGTGGTTAAAGGGGTGTGTGTGTGTGGGGGGGGGGGGGGGGGGGCACAGATAATGGCATTAAGTAACTAAGTGCAATGAGCACAACTTTGCTATAGCAACCTCACTACACACAACAAGGTGCTCAACAATGGACAAGACCGGGCAGAGGAGAGGTGGGTGGATGGGGGTGTTGGTTTTGGTGAAAGTATTTCACCAGGCTTTCCTGGCTGTGTGCGGGTGCATGTAAGAGTGTGACGGGAGAAACTTTCACTCTGACTTCTTTGGAGTCGTCTCGAAGAAGTAGTGTGTGTGTGCGTGTGTGTGGTGGTTTGAGTGTTTGCTTCTTTTTGTGGAAAAAAGAGGCGTCGGTTCAGTGGAGCCCCTGCTTTGTGGGGTTGTGATGTGATGGCGGGGAGCGTGTTTTTTCACAGCCAAACAGGGGCGCCAGCTCGTATACTGCGCCTTTTCCAGAGACCCTCATTTGGGTGTGGGGCACCCCACCACCTCTCCACCCACACCCCACCCTACGTCTCTGTGGCCTTGTTCAGACGCCAATGGCACCGGATTAATGGAATCAGAAGCTCAGTCTGAATCCTCCAGATGTTGGTTTTTGTACAGACGTCTTGGCAGAATTTTTTTCATTCTTGGCTCGGGGCACTTCACAAGAAAATCAGTGGGCTTATTGTGGCGACACAGTAATTTAGGTTGCTTTATCAATATAACTATCTTATCAAAACTCTCATTATGAATGTCTCCTCAACAGACTGAGATTACATTTGCATCTTTCAGAGAGGTCAGTCTAGGGTAGGCCTAGTCATTAAGCCCTAAAGAGTTAAATCTACCAATGAATAAAGACAGAATTTCAAGTTAATCTGAGGAGTTATGTGTCCATGCATTTTTTTTTTAGTTTTTTTTAAACGAAACATTTTGAAAGCTATTAAAATTTCTCAATCTATCATGAAAATGGTTTGTAAATGTGGACATTTTTTTTTGTTCCAATGTACACAGCTATTAACAGGCTCCCCAATTGATGGCACACAGTCCCAGTTCTTTGTTACTTTCTTTATTATGTCAACTCAAATTCTAAACACTCATAAATCTGTTACGAACTTGGTAAGGATCTTAATTGGTGTTATGGGACACCCGTCATACAATTTACATAACGGCTCACCGCAAATAATCTCAGATTTGATCAGCCAGAGATCCTTTTATAAATAAACTTGATTTGACTTGACTTTCCAAACTCGCCCTAATGACCGTCAGTCTTCCAAAAACACATCCTCATAAATTTTTGTTTTGTTTGCGGGTGTGACGTTTGTGTGAAGCTTTGTCTCATATATGTTTGCCTGAGGCACGGGTTGGTAGTGGGGCGTGCTCAAATGCATGTATACTGAAAGGCAAAAGTGTTTCCGTTTCCCGTAAGCAGTCGTTGTTGGGCATGCAATTGATGCGACCGAAAAGGATATGGGTGCAAGTATGCTTAAGATCAACTGTGTCATTTGTGTAAGAAAAAATAGGAAAGATTTTCTCTTCATCGGATTGATACAGCAAAGTGGTTTATTCCAGTGCAAAATGGTAGAAAGGTTCACAAAAGTTCACAAAGGTTCAACCTATGCCTGCCCTCGGCATATTCTCTGGAGTTCTCTCTCCTTCGTCCTGTCTGAGTGAACTACTTTGTCCTGTCTCAATGAACTATTAAAAGTTACCAAAACCCATTCTATGATTGTTGGTGTTTCACACCTCACCTGGTGCCAAACCGTCTGGCCTGCCATCAGAACTTTATCTTGGTTGGAGAAATTATATCACTCATACAATTGGGCAGGATTAATTTCTTACATTTGAAAATACATGCCCTTAGGGGGAAAAATTCTGAGACAACTCTCTTGAGACCTTTAATCCATGGCTACAGCGTCAACACAGCTTGGCTGCATGAACAACCCTTACAAAGAGATATGTTTCTCCCAGTACCACTGAGTGTGCAATGTGTGTAAATGGATGGCTTCTACAGGGGCAATTTAACTCTAACAGTACTCACAGATGACAAAGAAATAGTATCTTCTTCTAGGTGTACTGTGGGTCTTCACCTTGAAGGGGGAAATTGACCCCCTCCTTTTGAAGTTTGTTACATTCTTCACAAAGATTGTCCTTACGTTTTAACTTCAAACCAGCAACGTCAGTAGTGAAGTAAAGGACTTAAGGGCTTAAGGTTCCAGGTTAAAAGTTTTGCAAACTTTGCGGGACGTAGGAAGCCAAATTAGGACATCCGGAAACCTGACAGCCAGCCATCAACTGGAGCTTACAGTGTGACCGCAAGTGTCAAGAGACTAACACACCTTTTTACGACCCACTTGTCTGCGTGTGGTTTAGCCTCTGGAAGCAGACGAGCTCCATGACAGATGGTAGTGTGAGATATGCCTCTATAAAGGTTTGCAGAAAACAATTCAAACATGGTCACACGCATACTCTATGGGGTTTTTTTTCTTCTGATAATTGTCTACTTAATCTCATCATACAACCACAAGGTTATGTGTGACAAGCCAATGCATGTCAGCCTTCATAATGGATGCATCCAGCTCCCTTTTCTTTCATGTGTGCAAGAATCTGCTTGTTTGTTTGACACATTTGCTTTCAAAATGTTGCATTCAATTATAGTAAATAGAAACCACAGCAACACTTATAGGTGGAGTTCTCTGAGGCAGAAATTCTTGAACACTCCTATATAGTATATACAGTATATACAGTATATACAGTACATCCTCACATCAGAGATGCCTTTCAGTGATGTTTTTATTTGAGTGCCAGTTGCCCCACCCCGATTCAGGTATGAAAACAGAATAAGAGTCTGTGTCCGACGGGTTGTGAGAGCAGCGCTGGTGGTGGTACACAAGGAGAGAGATGCATGTACCTTCATTAGCATGGCCCACACACCTCCATCTTTTTCTGGAAAAATTCCATCGTAGAGGCAGCGCAGCTTTTGAGAACTTGTTGCCTGGGAACAGGGTGGTAACAGGTCATGGAAACACCCCCTCAAGGGCTTTTCGCTCAATGAAATGCAAGTCTTTTTTGCCTCGCCTGCCTGGCTGTGCTGTGTCAGTGAAAGCATCTGCCAACCTTGAATTAAAAATGCTCCATTACACTCCAATACTTTTTTGAAAGGTAGAAAACACTCACTACTGCACAATTTCTGTAAGCCTCTATTCTCCAGTCGACATGTTCTTGAGAACATCATTGAACTCTGTTCCACATTATGAAATGCGTTTATTCCCCATCAGCCACAGCGACCATCTACAATCCAACACACTCTGCACCAAATTTCCCAACCCACAAAGTCTGGCCTCATCCAACCCCAGTAAACTGACCCAAACGAGGGAACAGTTAGGGTTGCAGTACTTGTGATAATTAAATAATAATGACCTCAAATAAGTCAGGCGCAAATTTGTATGGAGGGGGGTGAGGGTGAGTTGCCTTTCATGTGTAACCTGACACTAGGGTCTGTGACAGCTTTCCCATTGTGCTTGTGTGGGAGAGGCCATCTGTGCGGGCAGCCATGGGTGGCTTCCTCCTTTCGGGGAGAACTCCCAGGTGTGACGGTCCCCTCTTTGAAGAGCCCCGGCGTGCATTGTGTCCACCTCTGGAGCAATGACCTGCCCAGGGGAACAAAAAAGATGAGGAGCAGGACATCCAATATGATTCCACCGCACTGTCCATCTGTATGGTAATGAGGAGGATAGGAGAGGGAGTGTGGTGGCAAAAGAGGGGGTGGGGGGGGGGGTTCAGAAACTCGAGAAGCGTGGCCCAGTGAAAGGTTCTGTGACCCCACCCCATACCTCTAACCCCCCGCCCACTCCCACACCCCAACCCCGACCAAAGCCTCGCCCTCAGCTGAGCTGAGGGGTCACCGTAGGTTGGGAGGACAGTCAGTCAGTTGAGAGGGAATTCAGGAATCGATGGTGAATGATTCATGAGTGGCCTGTCTGATTGATTGAGGGAGGGAGGGAGGGAGAGAAGGATGATCCATCTTTCTCTCGCTCTCCTGGTTACTTGTATAACCACAAACAAGATGTAGGTGTGTGTGTGTGTGAGCTCTGCTGTGTGTTTTCCTTCCCTGCTGGTGCCCCTGCCCAGTGACGGGGATTACCCGGGCCGTGATTTAGAGGCGGGCGGAGGGCCCTGACCCGGTCTGATAGGACGGGACCGCGCTTCACTTATCTCCAGATCCCAGCCATATTTATGAGCGCTGTATCCTGCAGATGAGGCTGCTCTGCTGCAGCTCCCTGTATGTCTTGGAGCCGGTCACCCTTTCTCTCTCTCTCTCTCTCTCTCTCTCTCTCTCTCTCTCTCTCTCTCTCTCTCTCTCTCTCTCTCTCTCTCGCGTGCTCTCTTTCTCTCTCTTCCTCCAGTCGCTTTCCTTTCTGTTAAAGTCCTAGGAAGAGGGGGATAGAGAAGGGGAAGAGATAGAAAGATAGGGAGAGAGAGAGAGAAAGAGAGAGAAAGGAACTTAGAAAGAAGAAAGAAAAAAAGTGGGAAGACATACAGATAAGGTTAGAGGAAGAATGAGAGACAGAGAGTGAAAGAGAGAAAGCAAGTGAACGATACTTAGAGCAGGGGTCTAGGATGTGTGTGCACGCACCCTTTGACTTAGTGAACCCTCTCTGAACCTTGAGACGGATGTGAAACTTTAAAGTGTTTTTTTTTTTTTTTTAAATGACACGCGAAAAGCACATGCCAAAAAAATACGGGGAGTTGCCATTTTGAGCCAGTTGTAGGATTTCCTGGATGAGCAAATGTCGTTGCTCCTCTCCGGGGGCAACCAAAACATGGGAAATTCGATAGGACAGCACAGGCTCTCTGCAAAATCGGAGCCAGTGTCTTGATGTCATGAACAGGACGGACATCCTCATCCCAACAAGCCAAAGATAGCAAGGAGCCATATAAGGAAAACAGTGTCTCTCTTGTTAGTCTGTGGGGGGTAACAATAATGTGACATGAGCTAAAGATTAAAGGGGATCCATTTACTCATAGCACCTTGGGACTACATATATATATATATATATATATATATATATATATATATATATATATATATATATATATGTAAATATGACTACATGTATCCATATCGGTAGATTGGTAATTGTGTTTTACAATGAATGAAAAATATACAGTATATACAAATCACTCCTCTTATGCTGTGTCTTGTGTTTTGAACTGATCTGTTTAAACACTGAAAATGTATTGAATTACTGATAATGTTTTATTATTTTAATTTCTTGCTTGTGGGTGATGAGTAGTGTGCTTAGGCTGTGGCAGGAAAAGAGAACTATGCTGAAGAGTCCTTAAGGCTCTTTTCATAATTGAGATTTCTTTTTGTTCCATTTTGAGAGCCTTCTAAGGCCTTTTAAAATATCACCAGTCAAGCCATTTTCTTTTTCTGGTCTGAGCTTTGATGTTGACTATGGAGGTGTTTCAATGTAGAGTCCCTGATCAGTACCATCGATTGGAGGGAAAACAATTAAATGCTAATAAATTAGCCCATTCATCAATTAGCACGAGGTAATCAATTGGTGTCCGCGGCAGGATGACAAAAAAAAGAGCTCAAGTATTATTGATCGTGAACAAAATTAAGGATCCATTTCAAGGCTGAGATAATCTACTTTGTGCCCTCACTCAATCAATTGATTCTCTAACAAGAGGGGTGATGCATCACCATCTGCATATATGCCAATGATTCGTCGGTACACATCTACGGTGAGAAAGAAAGCACAAGAAAATGAAAGAAAAAAAGAAAGAAAACACAGAATCAAGTGGCCAAAAAAAAAAAAAAAAAAGGCCTCTGACCCAAAGGACGGACAAACGGACGGACAAGTGAAACACAGAGTATCCCAGGAGTGCAATTGTGTGAGGTTTGCTCCCTCATTCCCACTGAACCCTGGCATGGCCTTTCCCCACCATTGTGTGTCAAGGTTGATACGGCCCATTGTAAAAATTCCCAATTGTAAAGATAAATGCTGGGGCATGTGTGCAGCTGCTGTCTTTGGAGGGAACTCGGGAGGGAACTTAACGAGGTGTGTCTCTCTCTCTCCCTCTCTGCACTGAAAACTTACCTCACTGTTTTATCGCCAGGGAGGCAGTCAAGACTCCTACTATGCCTGTCAAGACATTACATTAGTGTGTATCAGTAAGCCCTCAGAGAGTGAGCAAAGAATTTGGGTTGTTTCAGAAATAGAAAACACCCTGTGTGCTGTGTTAGTGTGTGTGTGTGTGTGTGTGTGTGTGTGAGTGAGAGAGAGAGAGAGAGAGAGAGAGAGAGAGAGAGAGAGAGAGAGAGTGTGTGTGTGTGTGTGTGTGTGTGTGTGTGTGGGGGGGGGGGGGGGGTGTTTTGAGTGGAAGTTGCAAGTACTATAAGTGGTGCACCTGCTATTCCTCATCTCGCTCAGATGTATCATTCTTTCACACATACCAACTGAGACAAAACATACACACAAACATACAAAGCGAGGGCGTCCATTGTCTCTGATGAGATCCACTTTGCCTGAGTAAGCTGTTGGGTGGGAGGAAGTCTTGCTTCCGGTAAGATAAGCCGTCAGCCAGAGATAGATAGTTAAGGGTAAGACATGACACCGCACTGTCAGGTGCTGAACGCCCTCATGTTCACGCCTCACTGCAAATATGCACATTCACAGCCCTGATTCCCATGAGACAGCAAAGGTGTAAAGTAACACCTTGAACCTATACCTGGAAAGGTGCTGGAAGCTGGTGGTAACAGATTTATATATACCAGCGGGACCAGCCATGCTATTGTAGCACAACTGCATTTCAGAACTGGTGGAGTTGTACTCTGTTGATAGAAAAGAGCTAATAGCCATCCTTGTCTAGAGGTTGGCCTCCCCATTACCTCAGTTCACAGGCTGTCTTGAATGACTGTCACATGGACTTTTTCTCAGGATTGGAACATGAAGAGTCAGATTCCTCTGGCTTTGTGTCATGCCGTTTCCTCATAGCTACACATTACCAGAGCGCGGGCGGTTGCTGAATAGTTTATTTTACTTGTGCTCCTGATGAGCAAGCCACAGCCTACATCATTACCACAACACTGTTCCTAATCCTATGGTTGTAATGAGGAAAAGGAAGCTCTCTCAGATATAACACTAATGGTGGAAGAATTGTGGCAGCTTTAGCGCAAGATTAGTGAGCACATGACACCACCCTAGCAACACCATTAGATGTACCCATTAGATGTACCCCTTTGAACAACTGAAAATGTGTGTTGTTGTATGCCTTGGGGTGGGCAGGGTGTGCCAGAAGAGCCTTGGGGTGGGCAGGGTGTGCCAGAAGATCTTTAAATGATGAAATACAAATCTTATACTATATATTTTTTTCTGTGTGTGTGTCTGTGTCTGTGTGTGTGTGTGTGGGGGGGTTACCCTGAGTTGAACTCTGAATGCCAGAAGAGCATGTCTCTGCAGTTTTTAAATGCAAATCGTACACCAATATTTGCCTACAGCAAAACACACATCACTCAGAAAGCCAAGCTAGACCAATTATTTCATAGCTTGAAAGGATTACTTTATATGACAGCTGTTTTTCTTGAGCAGTCTGACTCCTTCTGATGCTAGAAGATGATATCCCAGGTTGTCCAGCAAGCCTGCGTGTCCAGCTGGGACATTTGAGCTAATTTCAACCAAAGAAAGGCCAAACATTTACATACTATAGCTTTTGGTTCTGCGTGTGAGCATTGCATGTCATTTGGATTACATGTTTAACACTGAAAATGCTGTAAGCAAGCAGCTGAAATGTAAATGTTTGTTGTACAGACCTATTGAGATGTTTGATTCACACTTTTCACCGAGTGTGGAGATCATCACAGCCCTATCGCTACGGAAACAAGGCCCACACTTCCATGGTTTCTCTGACAACATGAGGAACATTACAGACCAGAGCACTCAGCCATTAGCATTAGCAACCATTAACCATGAAAGGGATGCTAACATCCTAGCACTGATTTACATCTTGTGATCATCATCGGACACACAAAAGGAGCCAACCTTTTGTTTCATGAGCGCCATTTTTTCATGGGTGGATGGATATGGTGGTGGTGGCGTGTCTGATTCTCAGTCAACCAATAGGGGCATGTAACTCTGCTGCTCACTGAGCTCCACAGGCTACCCTTAGCCACCCTCATCAAATTCAACTCAGCTTGTGTGTACACAAAACACAAAACACTTGCTTGAACACAAAAATGATTGCTGAGTCTGCATTTACTTAAATGCTCTCATAAAGGGTTGTTACTCCTCGACCGCTTGCATTTATTCCAAGGAACGTCGTCTGGCACTGCCACCCCTATGGCAATCCAGACTAGCAGTTGTACTACTCCCTGATGGTGGAACGACTTCCCAAGCAGGGGCGTCCCTCTCTATCTAGAAAGAAGCTCTTGAAGACCCAACACTTCTGAGAGTACCTCCTCTCCTAATACATCTAACAACCCAACACACATAACATCCACTTAACATGCACTTCCCATGTACTTCCCATGTACTTCCTTTCCTCTACTTCCTTCTAACCCTTTTCTCCGTCTACCACTATCTCCTTGGACTGCACTTTGACTAGTTCTTAAACTTCTGCACTCATCCTCTGGTAGTCTTTGGTGTTTGTAAAGTATTATTTATTGGTACCTAAGGTCTGCTTTGCATTGTAGCTTGGATATTAATCCACAGTTTGTAAGTGACTTTGGATACAAGTGTGCTAAAAGAATACATGCAAATGAATGGCTAGGTAGGTTTGTGCCATCCTGTGTAATTATGGTGATGATGGTTTCGGGGATTCACCTCTGCCTCTGTTTATGCTACTTATCTCGCAATCTCCCCAACAGAAAAACCTGTTATTGCTGCTTACCAGTATAGGTACATGTGAACGTTAAAGTAGTTCAAGGCAATGATTAAAGATGAAAGGGAATTGAGGTAGGGGGCTATACATTTATATGCGCTGGTCCTCCTAGGGAAGCCCAATGAAATATAGATGAGCAAAGAAATCCACTTCACCTTTCCCTAGGGGATTCAAAAATACAGCCAAATACCCCCCCAACCACCCCCCCTCCACCCTACCTTCCTCCTGTCTGTACACACACACACACACACACACACACACAGACCCAGCATCTCCCTACCCCCAACCACCACCAAAACTTGCTATCCCCTTTCATCCGTTCCTCCCCTTTCATAATCCTTTTTACCCCTTATCCCCACACACACTCATATTCTCTCTCTCTCTCTCTCTCTCTCTCTTCCTCTCTCTCTCTTCATTCACTCACATTTTTCTTTCTTTCTCTCTCTCTTATTCTTATTCTCACAGAGAGAGAGATAACAATAGAGACAGACAGAGAGAAAGAAATAAAAAGAGAGAGAGCGAGAGAGAGAGAGAGAGAGAGAGAGAGAGAGAGAGAAACCAGCCTGTTAGCTGTGTACTGCTGTGACAGCGTGTGAAATTTCCCAGTTGAGGTGAGCGAGGGCCGCCGCCACCCCTGCCACTGCTGCTGCCGCCTGCGCTATCTGTGTGCTTATTTACACGGTACCTAATGACACGACACTTTGAAGGGCGCCAGGAGTGTGCTGCAGTGTGTGCCGTGCAGTGCAGAGGGTATACCAGCCCATTTCAGCACACTGCCTGGGTCTGTCATTGACCCCAGGCTGTCCACTACTCGGTGCACCCAGACACCCTCTGTCAAATGCCCTGATAAGTTTAAGAGACAAGAAATCCACTGGCTGTTGTTAGGCATTCCTTTGAACAAGATTGTTCTGTTGGCTGTGATTTGATGCAGAAAGAATGAAGTATTATCAGTCGAGTTGCACAATCATCTTGAGAGTTCTAGGTGTCTAAATATGAAACTGAGAAACTAAGAGGTGTTGCATCTTTTATTACACACAGCTATCAACTGTGTCAACATGTTGCAGCTGTCAATTGCAACAGATCGTTGAAATACAGCTCAGTTTTGTTTTATCTTGATTTTACAGATTGTGGGTAGGTGGGCTATCTCATTTAGACAGCTCAGCATTAGTCGACGGTAGTGCACTGCCGTACGGAAGAGGGCGCTCACACCTACTCAATTCCGCGAGGCCAATAGAACGAACAGGGCTGCATCCATGCTGTTGCATTGTAGTGGAACATTTTCGACCAAGGCGGGAGGCGTAAAAATACACGCTTGGATATAGAAGACATTAAATCTAGTGTTTTGAAGAAGTTACGGGTCTATATTTATGATGTCTAGTAATGCTTTGTCTTTCATGTTCCTATTTGTGAAAGACAACCACAGCTTTTAGATTTTAGCCTTTAATAGCCTACAACCTAGGCCTACTGCGTTTAATAGTTACACTTTTATTAGAGGAGTATTTTGGTTTCTGACCTCTTATCATTTGGACATTATGCCTTAAACATGTGGCCCCATGACATTGGACAGCTCAGTTAGCCTCTTGGAAGATTATGACTAACGAACTTCATAGAAATCAAACACAAAAATCAGTCTATTCATTGTTTATTTTATTTGCCACACCGTCTATTTTCTCAGAAGAAGAAAAATATATAGGCCTACATGTAGCCTATTTATTTAATTAATTTGCACGAACATCTTCAATTGCGTCTACGTCAATTCAGAGGCTAGAGAAGTTTTTGGACATACTCCGCCCCCACTTCTGTGGTTGGCTTAGAAACGGTCTTTACCCAAATGTAAGAACACGGAGTGGTTTATGTGAGTGGTTTATTCAGCTGCCAATCACGGGAGATAACCTCAGCGTGCAGTAGCTGCGAAAGATATCAGTTGCTGTGGAGTGATCTGTCGGAGGGAGTGTGTGTTGTAGCTGGACCATCATCGTGCTAATACCACGCTTGTGAATTTTGCATGTCAGGAGCGGAGGATCCTGTCGCCGGTCAACGGCTGTTTTCCATTTTTGGCATAATACTCCGTATTCCTAATTAATCAAAGGCATGTGGAATTGTACAAGGATTAGGAATTGGCTTTTAACAGCGTGCCTGCTGTTGACGATATGGACGAGGGTAAGAACACCGCTGCTGTTTTCGAATATAATTTCAAATGATTTCATGATTATCAAAGTAACCTGGAGTCGAAAGTTAATGGGTGTGGGTTATCTGATCGGTCTTACCATTTAGCAAAAATGGAAATGTTCATATTAATCGATAATTGAATTACGCAGCCGTCAGTGAAAGCATGTGATCGCACAATTTGACTGTCAAGGTTGAGATGTGAATTCGAAGTAGCACTCTGCCTGCTGACATATTTGACCGAAATAATTTGCTCTTAATTTTATGCAAGAGTTTGAAGTCTAATGCAATTGCCTGATCGCTTGCTGTCGACAGTGGCTCTGGGGAAGCCTCAATTTCTAAGCAAGAATTAGCTGGCTAAGTGATCTCAAAATTATGAACCTGAAACCTTAGGCTATGTATAAGGTAGCCTAACGCTCCACTGTGTAACACAAAGCACAACGTTATTAACGTTAGCTAGCAATCGGCACTGATCAATCTTAGCTCTGTAAATGGTTGATATACACTTGCCAGTGCCTGGTCCTTGCCATTGCGTCTGTTTTTATTTATGCATGCCACTGTTTGAAGCCTATTGTTTTTTGTTGGGTAATTTTTGTTCCATTTTAATGTTATTTATAGGTGTCCCAGTCCTCGGGCTATTTCGAGCTGCAGCTGATTACCGTACAGAATGTAAACGGTGAGTTGTTGGACGGGGAATGCTGCGATGGCTCTAGGAACTCTCAGGATCTCCGTTGTAGCCGGGACGAGTGCGATACTTACTTTACAGTCTGCTTAAAGGAGTACCAAACAGAAGTCGCGGTCACTGGCCAGTGCGCGTACGGCAAAGGATCTACTGAAGTTCTCGGTGGAAATATTATTTCTTTCAAGAATGCTAAAAATAATAGAGTAATAAACGAGTCTGGAAAGATCACAATACCCTTTCAGTTCGCCTGGCCGGTAAGTGAAATTCTATTACTTTTGTATGCATGTTTTAATAGGCTACAGTTAATGATTCTAGTCATGCATAATTTCATATAAAGAGAGACTGTCGATGCACCCTCAGCTACGGTATGCAAAAGGTTTATGTTACGGTGTTTGAACATGCTTCATAATTTAGGCAAACTAACGGTATGGTCTTTAAAGAGGTTTTCTTGTTTGTGGCGGTTGGATCAGACAGACTTTGCTGTACATGGGAGTAACTGGTGTGTTAAATTGTATTTAACTTGTTACTGCTAGAAAATCGCTCACGTTTGATTAATTTACTCCTACTACATCAGTACAGAACAAGAGGAGCCATCTATTTTCTTGGGGTACGTATTTGTGAGAGAGGGGGCGGCGATTTAAGGGGGTTTCGGTGAACCACTCATGCAGCTTTTCGAGTTGTATGCCCTATGCTGTCTTTTTAGTAATGTATGCCTAGTATGTAGTTAACCTAGATATCGCCGACGCAGATTATATGGTAACAGAAACCCATTTGCGAAGCGAATATTTTGTGCTCGTGGTTGGAAGTGCATGTGAGGTGATGGTGACGATGCGCAATATCCCCTGGCAGCCGTGGCTGTTGCGATGTACTGTCGCTGTCTGTGCCGACTCGGTGGCCACGCATGGCAGCGCTGGTCGACTGACTGACTGCGGGAGACAGCTCGTGGCTATGTGTGTGCGTATGAGTAAGTGAGTGCTTGTGGCAATGACCATATTGTTTAATGTCTGTCATATGTTTTGGCAGTCGTACTGAACGCCAACAAGAAACTGAGTCAGATCCGTCACACTCTAGCACGCATACGCACAGCCTCCTAAATTCTACCAGCTTGTGATATATTTATAAGGCTAATGAATGTATTAATCAGGCCGGCCCTGTGCCGTATTCCACTAAGCGTCCACATGATCAGCGCCTGTGAGCCAAGTGTGCACAAAAAGTGTCAGTGGCATTGCTTGGGTTGATGCAGTACATCAGATACCTGTATTACACCTGTACAATCCTCAGCCACAGTGATAGGTGAAACCTGACTCTGCGAGCTACCACTGTCTTACACAATTACACCAGCACCTCTGGAACCTTGCATGATGCCACACAGTTGAATGGATGAGTTACCAGCATCAATATCTAATGTCAGATGCAGCTCAATGTGTTTCAGGCTGACATAACTTCATAAAAAAATCCTTGTGTAGTATTGACTGTCAGAGCCTAGGCCTCCTTGTGTAGTATTGACTGTCAGAGCCCGGCCTTAGTACTAGAGGGCTCACCTTGAGCCAGTCATCTGCAGACCGAGGGTGCATTTAGTTTAACTATCCTCTCCCTTGATGGCTCCTGATTTACAATAATTGCAGTTGCTGGTTAATGTGTAACAAGGCTATCAAACAGCATTGCAGCGTACAACTGCCCCCACAATCACCACTGCCACCACACAAACACACACACACAAATCCATCAAATTAGGCTTGTGCACCTGTCGTCTTACCCTCTCGGTGTTTACTTTCAGCAAAAGAGACGGATGAGGAACAAGTCTATGGTGGTTTTTGGTGGTTGTCTGGTCTGCTTGGGCCTCTTATCTTTTTGTTAGTTTTTCCTGTGTCGTCACACTGATGCCAGTCCTCAATTCTGTGTGTGTGTGTGTATGTGTTTTGTTTTGTCAGACGAATCCCTAATATTGAATTTCTTGTCTTGTTTGCCACGCCGGGTTGGCGGTTCCGGAGGCGTCTCTTGGAAGCTAATGAAATTGCTGGTGGAATGTCTTCCAAGCACCCCACCCCACCCCACTCCTTCCCTCCCCTCTCTCCACCCTCTCCGCGTCTCCGACGCGACTTCCGGACATCCGTTTGATGTGCACTCACTGTAACTGCATCTGGCCTGTATTGTAAAAGGATATCTTGCACCTCTTGCTAGCTATGGGGTGCAGGGGGTAGGTTAAGGAGTGAGTGTGTGTTTGTGTGTGTGTGTAAAGGTTTTTTCGAAGGCGAGTCTGCCACCTGTTGGAGGGCAGACTTTATTTTCTAATGTTTTACCCTCCAACCCCTCCCTCTGTGTCCCGAGGTGCCTCAAAGCAGGACTTAAGAGTGGCCCCAAGCGTGTGCGCATGCATGCATGCGTGTGTGTGTGTGTGGTGTCCCTTTAAACATGTCTCGAGGATTGCAGGCTCAAGTAGACCGGGTAAAGGGAGCCTCTTGCCATCATCACCCCGGTCAGCTGTCAGTCTTGAGAGGATAGGGGTAACCGTATCTGCTCAAAAGCTTTGTTACAGGCGACCTGCGTGTATGATTGCGTGCGAGTGTATGTTTGCATGTGGGAGCCCATGTTACAGTTTTCTTTTTCCGTGATCGCAATAAAAGCCTAGTAAAGCCTACAAGAGGAACATACTGTATTTGGCTTTATTCAGGAACTTGCTACTGTGTGCTAGTTCCTCTCTCATAATGATTGCCTAGCTTTGCTTTGACTACGTTTTTAGTGTCTAAAATGGCCATTGGCTGGAAGCCTGTAACGGGTTTGTTTAGAGTATGTGAAGTGTCCACCTTTTGTTGACAGCTGGCATTTGAACTTGACTTGGAGAGGGGGTGCCAGCTCTGAGCACATGAGGTCACTTGCCTGCGAGCCACCGAGCGAACGAGACCGACAGTTTGTAAGCAGATTTTTACATCACGGCTGCCAGAGAGAGATGGCGAGGCCAGATAAGGTGAAAACATTAGGGATCCAGTCTAGCATCCCAATTGAACGGCTTCTGTCTCGGTCTCGGTCTCTCTCTCTCTCTCTCTCTCTCGCTCTCGCTCGCTTGCTCGCTCGTCAACCACTGCACTAGTCCAAACCTTGGTTTGAGAAAATCAGTCTGGCCAGTGGAGAGACAGCAGCTGCAGCCGTCCGTCAGGCCGAGGGGGCAATAGTGCTTCAAGGCTAAGCAGCAGCGTCAGCCACACCTGATTGGGAGCTCGCGAGGACCGTTGCTAGGAGACCGTCACAGAGGCCTTTAGTAAACAATTATCTGCCGCCCTCTGTGTGCTTGCTCCCTCCCCGCTCCTCGCCTCCTCTTTCTCTCTCTCTCACACTCTCTCTCACACACACACACACACACACACACACAGGGTCCCCTGCCAGTCTTTCATTGGAGCTGCTACACTCACCTGGGAAAGATGGGTTGAGGATTTGCAGAAGGGGGGTAGAGGGCGAGAGGGGACTTGGTCCATTCTTGTGATTACACCATTGATTGTGTAATTAGCTGGTCTCAGCTGCCTCTGTGCTCAGCCTCTTTCTTCTGCAAAGAGCAGTAATTGTCCAGTCTAACATCAGAACAGGTGGCCTGTGTGTGTGTGTGTGTGTGTGTGTTTTTTAGGGTGGGGGATTTTTGGATTAGAAAGGACCCTGTCGTTTTGGAAACACTCTCTGTACCTGAGCATGTGGGTCACAATTAGTGGCCATCCCATTAGCGCTCTCAAGGAAATTGGACGAAAGGTTTAAAAACCTAGCCTTTTTTTTTGGTGTTGTTATTTCATGGGTCTCGGGGAAACACACCACTCCATGTTAAATGGAATAATCCAGCCGCAGAAGTGGGTCTCTCCGCGGAAACTCTAGGTCAAATCAAGGCCATTATGCCACTGTAATGCAGTCAATTAAAATACGAGCCTCACATTTGGCTAAAAATAAGCCTTGGCTCGTTGATGAATGTAGTGTACTTCACTCGGCTATTCTGAGCAATAACGACCCCTCTCTGCCAGTACAATGGGGCATTAATGGGCTGGAGTGATTATGGCGCAGAAGCATCCCTGATCGATTCCCTACTCCCCCCTGAGGGAAGGGGAGAGGGTTGGGGGCTGAGGGGGTGGGTTATGTTCAGGAAGTGTGCGATCTGGGAGAATCAGTATGTTGTTTCCTCTCTTTGCTCTTTCTTTTCTCTCTGTCTCTCTGTCTCTGTGTCTCTGTGTCTCTGGCTCTCTGGCTGTGCCTCCTCACTCTCTGATGTGAACAAAATAGCTTTTTGTCTGCCACCTCAATAAACATTTTCTCTCTTGTGACTGCCTGGGCAGGAAGGGTGGGTGTAGGGAGGGTGGAGGTTTTGTGAACAGGGGCTTTTTCCAACCTCTTCCCATGAAGTAGGGAGGAAGGCCACTTAAAGGCTGCATTTTCCTCCTCCATCCCCCCCTCCCTCTACCCATCCAATCTCCACTGCTCCAGTCATGTGGGGGATATTTTTAGGAGCCGAGAGACTTGGCCAATTAGGATCTGATGCGCCTCAGGCATTTCTTTCTTAATACATATATAATACAATCTAGCAAGACCTCACTGCTGACCCTCCGCTCCACCACCCCCACCCCCACCCTCAGCCGGCTCATTCAAGTCGGATGTGCCTCTCTTCCTCTTCCTCTGTCTGCGTCAACCAGTGGAGCGACAGAGACAGAGAGAGGGAGAGAGAGAGAAAGAGAGAGTTACTCAGCAGTTTGTCTCTCTCCTTTATCTTGTCTCCTTTTCCCTAACCTCCAGCTGCCAGGAAGCTTAAGTGGCCTCCCCAAGCGCTCCTCTTCCTCTGTGCAAAGCTTCTCGGAGGCATTGGTTGAGTGGTTTCTGTTTCTATTTGATTGAGGCAAGATAGTCATTATTATTATTAATAATAATAATGCTCAGAGAGTACTTTGAGGTAAAGAGTACATTTAATGAATTAATTCATTAATAGAATTATTATTATTATTTGTTGTTGTTTTGTGTGTTGGTCTACCACCTTGTTGACAGTAGGTCGTGTTCTGATGCTCTGAAGGCCCTGTGAGCCCAAGCAAACACACAGGACCTGGGTCAGAAGTGTATGTGTGTGTGTGTGTGTGTGTGGGGGGGGGGGGGGGGGGTGTAGGCTCCCATTCTTCTCCACCAGGAGGTAAAGGATGAACATTTGCCAAAGAAAGAAGTGCTCCCATTAGGTTAAATGCACTGGGCCACTGGTGATGGACATAATTGTATTGGGTGATTTATAATTGACTTGCTGTCTCCCTAGAGGGGATGGGAGAGGAGAGGGGGGGGATTAGGCCAGCGATTGGCTGACTCCTTTCAGAGAGAGAGTGCATGAAAGTTGGTGGGCCAGGCCCCTGTGGTGCTCCTTTTTAATAAGACTGAAAGCAGAGAGAGAAGGCTTGAGAGAAGGAATGGAGTGGAAGAAGAGTGGAGGAAGAGTGGAGGAGGGAGTCGTGTGGGGGTTGGTGGTGTGGTGCCATCACTGTGAGATCCACTCTATTTGATGGGGGCTCTTTAAAGGAGTAGGTCTGCATCACCACTCATCACCAGCCTTTCCTCCATGGTGGAGTTGTCTTCCATGCTCTCAAAAAACGTCCTCCTCATCGTCTTGCTCCTCTTCCTCTTCCTCATTCACCAATACCTCTCCCACCTGACCATCATGTTGGCAGAGGTCCCATCATTAGTGCTTGGCTCTGATTATATTCCTTTTGGGTGCCCTGTAATCCTGGGGGTGCAAGGGAAGGAATTGATTGCATTGTCACCATCTCCTTTGTTTGCATTGCGTGCGTGCGTGCATGTGTGTCCGTCCCTTCGTTAATGCCCACCGTGCTTGTCCCCTGCTGGCCTCGGCCCTGGTGGCTTAAATGAGATGAGTGCAGGTGCGGCTGTAATTAAAGTGCATTGCGGCCGGCCCGGCGTAATTCCCTCTCGACTCCTGAACCTGTTTGAGATGGTAATGTGGCTCAGCTTGTGGCTGCTGCTGCCCCTGTTGCTACTGCTGCTGCTGCTGTAGCCACAGGCTTCTGCTGCTTGGGATGCCTGTAGCAGGGGGATGGGATGGGATGTGGGGGGTGACGGTGGGGCATGGAGAGTCTGAAGGGCATGGATAGTTGTTTGGAGCCTTGGTTGTTATTTGTTGAGGGTTGTTGAGGGTCTGAATTGATTCAGGACATGGGGTAAGGCTATAGAGTGGATGCATTTTCCTGTTTGGTTTAGTCCACTTCACAAGCTTGACTATTATTATTGTTCAGGAATAATTTATATCCCTTTTTCTTCAGTTGACCAGTTTGGTCTGCAGCTTACTGGACTGGTGAACTTATCACAAGCAGTGCTTTGTGTGCACATCACAAGTATTCATTCCAGCGTGTTCCATTTTTCACTTTTAACTTGTCTTTCCTTGTTCAAAAGTGGGATACAAAGTTTGTGTGTGTGTGTGTCTGATGTAGGCTGGGTCCTCTGGGAAGCCTAGTGTGCCCACTTTGCAGGAGAAGTGGTAGGCAGGGAAGAGAGAGAGAGAGAGAGAGAGAGTAATGGAGGGAGAGATGGAGAGAGAGCAGGAGAGCTGGCAGCAGGCCTGCCTTTCATGCAGAATATGTGGTGCCCGTCCGTTCTGTGCAGCCCCAACGCTGTGCCCTTCTCCACCCTCGAGTGAGTGGGCTAACTGCATGTTCTAAGAACCTCCCTGTCTTTCTTGTCCGTTACTCTGTTTGGTTCTCTGCAAGCTATTATTTAGTTCTGGTTGTTTTTGTTTTTGTGTTCCATTCTTTAGTACCACAAGCTCTTGTTCCAGGTTTTATTAGGTCTAACGTGAGCCAAAAATGAAGACATTGTTCCATGTAGATGAGATATTGTACTTGTAACAATGTGAAATAGGGAAAGGCTTACTGTGTGTGAAGGCAGTCTGTTGAATATGATTCTCTCTCTCTCTCTCTCTCTCTCTCTCTCTCTCTCTCTCTCTCTCTCTCTCTCTCTCTCTCTCTCTCTCTCTCTCTCTCTCTCTCTCTCTCTCTCTCTCTCTCTGCATTTCTCTGTCCTAGTTCATCTCTTGTGATGGTGTAATGCTAATGTGTGTGTTTAGCATACACAGCAAGGTGTGCACAGTCAGACCCCGTTGCTTTAATTGGTCGCCGTAGGGGAGGGGTTTGTTGCATTGTCAGGGCCTCGTTAATGACTCTGTTGGCATAGTAGCAGAATGCTAAATGGGCCGTTTGTGTGTGTGTGCTGACACGGGTGACTGTGGCGTGCTCCTTGGCCAAGTGCTCGGCGTTAAAGCCCCACTCGGGCGGGTGCATCTCTCGGCTCCGCCATGCACCTGTGCCGGTCTGCCCAAGCCCCCTCCCCCACATGCCCTGTTTCCCAGCATTCATTCATTCATCAGTTCATCTATTCATTCTCACTTATCCCTGCTCTTGTCGCTTTTTTCGTGTCCTAAAATGTCCCTTTTGTGTTTAATGTTTTAGCTCATCCTCAATAGCTGGTGCTGTAGTGTTTTTTTTAAGAAAAAGGAGCTCAGCGTGTGGTGCTGTTGTTGTCTCTCTTCTTTTCATTTTTTTCCTCTCTCCTCGACTTTTCTCGTCGTACACAGTTTCTCCCTCGAAAAAACCTCAAAAGCCTTGATCCTAGAGAAAGGGAGTCCGAGGGAGAGGAAGGGCGGTCCCCTCCGTTCGGAATATCACTTACTAGCTCGGGGGTTCGAAGAGCACGTCAGCCCGGGTGTCTTGTCTTACCTCCCCAGTCTTCAACAATGCTCCTTAACAAAGCTATTGTCTGCCTTTGTGCTGCGAAAAGCTTTTGGAGCGGAGAAAAAAAGGGCAATTGTGGCAGTCGAAACAAGAGTCACATCAAATGGGCTTGTTTGCAGAGAGGTCACAGGCTTAAGGGGCTTCGAGAGGCAGGAGGGGGTGAGAGGGGTTTCCGATGACAAAACGCTCCCAAATCTGTGGCTCTCAATTCGACACCAACGTCCAGAAACCAGCTCTGCATCGAGTTTTCTTTGGTTGTGGTTTTGTTGGGTGTGGTTTGTTGGTTGGAGTATTCTCTTTTTTTTTTTTTTTTTTTTTTTTTTTTTTTTTTTAACCACCACCTCCCATCTCCCATCTGATTTCCTTGTCTTTGGTCTTTGCCCCTGGGGATGATCGCAGGGATGGCGGTGTCAGCAGGGGGGGATCTTGGGAAGACCTGGAGGAACAAAAGCAAAACGTTGCCTTTGGGTCGTCCAAGCTGATGAGAAAAGGTTTCTCACAGACCCTGTGAAAAGGGGGCGATTTAACTAAGCCTGACACTGTTCACTGCACAACTAGACCCCCCCCCCCCCCCCCCCTCCCACCACCACCACCAACTCATACTCACACACTGATTCTCACACACACACACACACAAACACACTTGGTCTGGTTGGTGGGGGCAGTCCGAGAGCAAATGTCACCTCCCTTTCCCAGTGGTTCTCATAGCCCTTGCAATTTCTTTTTCTTTTTCCCACTCATTTTTCTTTGATGTAACCTCTTCTGCCGCTCAACACTCTTAACCCCCCCCCCCCCCCCCACAAAACCCAAATCACACACCCTCATTACCGTGCTAGACAAAACCCAAAATCACACCCTCATCACCTGAAGCCTAGAGACCACAACCTCTGTTGTTTCCCTGGTCAAATTGGATGTAGCAGCCTGGAATCCCCAAATGTTAAGTGAGACATCAAGAGATGTCCCTACACAACCCCCCCCCCCCCCCCCCACACACCACACACACACACACACACACACACACACACACACACACACACACACACACACACACACACACACACACACAAAAGGGCCAGATGTGTTCCAAGGGGAATTCCTCTGTGCATCCGTAGCATTGCTTGTCATGTTCGCAATGGTGGCTGCGAAAAGCGGAGCAATGCCACTCTCGAAGATGGATGTTTGGGGCGACCTGTCCGCCCTCCTTCCAAGGCGACTGTGTGGACATCTTGATGTCCGTGGGAGGACAGCGGTTGCTCCGATGTGTTGGGGTGATTGATTACGTTCCCCTCCTTTTCTCCTCCTGTGGAAAGATGTGTGTGTGTGTGTGTGGGGGGGGGTGGGTGATGTTACCCCCCCCAAAAAACTCAGCCAATCTACAAGCACCTGTCTCGGCATGCCTGGAGACCCAAGTCTAGACTCCAGTCGTGACATGCACTGGCCCCTTGTTATGCCCGGTCAACTGCGTTGACATGGTTGCCTTCTCCTCTGTGTTGGTCTTGCGCAGCGGGGGGGGAAGGACCATTTCAGAACAACAACCACAAAAAAAAAGAACACGCTCATTAGTGACTATCAGGCCTCTGTCTCTCCTGTCCCTGGGGGGAACACAAACTGCCAGACGTCTTGTTGTTATTCTCGTCCGCCGCAGGATCCGAGACCCATAAATTTTCTCCGATGGGTGACAGTGGCCTGTTCTCTCCAAAAAGAGTTGGGCGTACTCTGCCCTGAAAGTGTTAAATTAGCCAAAGCATGAAGCCTGTGTCCATGCTGATGCATATCTGAATAGAACTGGAATTGGTTTGACCTCTCTGGCTGCTGCTGTTGCTGTTGCTGTTATCTGGACTAAATATCATTAGGGGGAAGTTCTGTCCACACTTTAAATGAATGTCGTTAAGCCTCATCCTCAAAGAGAGCAGAAATTGACGACTTTTTTCCCTCACACTGGCTGGCGTTGTAGTTCTAAATTCACGTGTGTGTGTGCGCGCTCCATCACTGACTGTGCCGAGGACATATTTTGCCCCATTGACTTATGCCTGGGGAACATCCCTGTCCCATTCCTGCTTAGCAGCACAAAAAAGCCCTTCAGAAAGCCATAATTGAGCCAGTGGTGTCACACATTTGGCTGTAATTGAAGGTTGCGCTGGTTGCCCCCCCCCCCCACACTACTTGGCGGTGCCGTCCCCAGTCTCCCTTTCTCTGCCGCTGGACTCTGGCCTGTCCTACTCTTGCCAGGGAGTAACCAGAAAGCCGGGATTGACATCCCAGATTAATGAAGATTACATGTGGCGATTACTGGACGCCACAGGATGGACGCATGCATGAGCGGCCGGCCTGCTCTCTCAAGGGGCGATAAATCAGTGGCCATGCGTCGTTGCTGAGATCAGCAGCCAGCGCTGGGGACACTAGACTGTGCTGGGCTGGCGGGCCAGCCGGGGGTTATTATGGTCTGATGTGTGTGTGTGTTTGTGTGTTGTGTGTGTGTGTGTGTGTGTGTGTGTGTGTGTGTGTCTCCCTGGAGAGGCTGCAGTTGCCGAGGATGGCACTGGAGAGCGACTGATGGGCAGACATGGGGATTGAGTTGGCCGCTTACAGCTTGGCTTGCCTCTCCTCTCTTGAGTGTTTTCTCTCTCTCTCTCTCTCTCTCTCTCTCTCTCTCTCTCTCTCTCTCTCTCTCTCTCTCTCTCTCTCCTGCACAGTGAAGGGAGGGAGAGGGGGGGACAGAGGCCTTTCAGATTCTTCCCCAATGAACACGCGCATTGTTGTTTTTCTCGAAAGCATCGCCTCTCGCCCTCACTCTCGGTCGACAGCTCTTGGCCACAGCGTCCTCCACGAGGTCTGTGCGTGCCAATCCTCGAGGCGCGTGAGCCGACGTGATCTACCGGGCCTTACCTCGGCCCGGCTCGGCTCGAGCTGGAGGTGAGGGGAAGGAATGTGCCCTACA
>NC_055962.1:11007906-11014034 GCF_018492685.1 Alosa sapidissima
TAGCTCCTTCACGACTCAAGGCAACACCTTGGAAACCGTTACCGCTGTATCTGTTGTTTACTACCAACTGTGGTTGCTAATTTTAAAGTCAAAGTTCTTTCAGTGTGAAATGTCATAAGTGGCCACATGCCCCTTTGCTTAGTTTCTATAGGCTTCGTGATCTTCTATTTGTGGTGGTAAGTTTGCAGAATTAACTTTTAATGCAGCAGTAACCCTGTGACTTTATTCCCCTTCCAAAACAAAACCATGGGACCTTTGAACAAGGCAGCAATCCAGGAACTCTGAAGCATTAAATATCATCATGATAATGGCTGAAACATTTCAATGCCAGTAAACCATGTAATTTGTAGCTGATATAGATGCATCATAGGTAGGATGGTACTGAAAACGCCACGGTTATATGTTCAGCACCCAGGACACACGCATGCAGTTGAAATGTAGCCTATATCTGCACTGCAACTCTCTAAGGGAATAGGTGAACTGTAATGAAGGTGTATCAGATGGGCTTGTATTATCTGACCTGATTTCCTGATTTTGGAAGCTTTGAAAAGTGCTAGGCCTATATAATGCAATGTTGTTGTTGTTGTTGTTATTGTTGATGATCATTCCTTTTGATGCTCAATATGCCCTCATCTGCTTGTTCCCTCAGAGATCCTACACCCTCATTCTGGAAGCCTGGGACTGGGATAACACCACCCAAAATGCAAGTAAGTACAGCCTCAAGTCACCTTCCTGTGAGCATCATTGGGAAAAGGGAACCCCGAGTTTTTTTTTTTCTTCTTCAAAGTGATAGTGACGTTGTGTGCAGTGTTATGGAGAAGTGAATAGGTGGATGCTGCAGTGGATTCATTGGTGTGCATTGCAGTTTGGTTTGGGTTCTTGACCTGCAAGGGTTGCTGTTGTTGGAACTGAACGCAAGGAAACTAGTATACAACATCAGGGGCCTTTCATGTTGAAGTGCATTACGCTGTGTGTGTGTGTGTGTGTGTGACTGCACAGCAGACTGCAGGGCGGTGGCGAAGCTCATCCGTGCGTCTCCGTCTCGATGGGGGAGCGGCAGGCCTGCTGCTCGGCAAACTGGAGCGAGCGCATGGTGCCGGGAGCTGGCAGCCATTCCTGAGCAGTTATCACAGCAGAGGAGACTGGCTCTGTGTGTGTGTGTGTGTGTGTGTGTGTGTGAGAGAGAGAAAGAAAGAGAGAGAGTGAATGTGTGTGCTTTTATGTGTGTGTGAATGTCACTCTGTGCAGAAGTGTGTGTGTGTGTGTGTGTGTGTGTGTGTACGCCCACATGCACGCAAGTGTGTGTGTGTGTGTGAATACAAGTGTGTGAAGCAAGTGGGAAATCAAGACTGTCTACAGTATGTTAACCAGCAGCTCTTCAATCATCTAGCCTGTCCCTCTCCATCATCTGAGTGGGGTTGGGGTCCGCAACCTATCCCACGTGCTCAAATATAATATAGATGAGTTGTGTTGCAATATTACACACTTCAATGAACTAGCTGCACAAAATAAACATTTGGCCTGCGTGTGACAACGTGGACCCACTAGCGATCATGTGACTTGCTGACTCATGTGAGGGGCTTCTCCCGCATGCACCTCCTGGATTTAGTGAATGTATGGGGTTTCAATGCGTGATTTCGAGTGCACCCCCCCCCCCCCCCCCAAGTAATTTAAATACTCGATAACGTGAATTTGCACATCGTTAGAACAACAATCACGATATTATCGCAGACGATATATATATCGCCCAGCCCTAATCTCTATCCATTTCCATCCTGTTCACTGTGGCCTATCGCCTCAAACCCCCTTTTTTTTTGCAAGGCAGTTTTTCCTCTCATCACCAGCCAAACAAGGCCAGTTATTCAGCTAAAGCTTGGGCCTTCACTACTTTTATTTTAATCATCAATCAGTCAATCCATTAATCAAACACTCATATCCCAGTGTACCAGTACCTGTGTGTGCCTGTGTGTGTGTGTGAGTGAGAGATGAATGGCTGGGTCTTCCCAAGTCAGGATTTATGGAGCATGACAGTGCGTCGGGGTTGGAAGGGCCGCTTCCGCCAGCACATATCTTAGGCCTGCAGGTGTGCGTCCATGGCCTGCTGCGTGCCTGAACATCTCTCTACTGGATTGAGTCACAGAGGAAGCTCTGTGTATGGGAAGGGCCAAGCCCCATTTGTGCCACCTACGTTCAGGTGGGTAGGCACAGGCACAGGCGTGCGCGCGCACACACACACACACACACACACACACACACACACACACACACACACACACACACACACACAGTAAAAACACAGCAGTCACGTGCCAACCCAAAACAACATATACAACTACTGAATTAAATGTGAACGCAATCACAAGCATCAGCAGTGGAGGCCAAGAGGAGGTGTACCATAACATCCAGTGTTGACGTAGGCTAGTCTCACTGAGAGAGATAGTCAGCCGATAAGAGGACCGTAGTAAGACGCTCCCAGGAGATATGAGTGGGATTCTCTGCTTTTGATTTTTTTTTTAAAAGGTGCACCACCTTCACACACACACACACACACACACACACACACACACTCCTCTCCATCTCTCGTACGAACAGGAGCCCTAGTACAGAGGTATCCTGGGAGGGAAATGACTATTGGTTGGCGCTGGCATTAAAGGAACGCAGCCTGGATGAGCTGAACCAGCCATAACACCATTGAACTGTAGTCTGAGGGCAATCTCCCACAAACATCATGGGTAACCTGGGAGGTCGTGGTGTGTGTGTGTGTGTGTGTGTTGGATAATTGGGGACCTAGGAGGCAGAGTAATGGGCGAGGTCGAGGGGGTAGGGGGTGGTGGTGGTGGTGGTGGTGGGGGGGGGGGGGTGTTGGTGGTTGGCGGTTTGCGGGGCGCCACCGGAACCGCAGCTGCATCCTGTTTTCCCGCCACTGCTCTGTCCGCCGCAGACCAGCGCCTTTTGTCTAGCTTGAAGAATTGTTGTGAGGAAGGGGGTCAGTGGAGGAATGTATCCTATGCATGTTAGAGAGAGAGAGAGAGAGAGAGAGAGAGAGAGAGGGAGAGAGAGAGAGAGAATCGATGGAAAGAAGGAGAATAGGAGGAAGCTTCAGTTGAGAAGAGAAGAAGAGAGAAGAGAAGAAGATGAGAGCAATAAGCGAGGGAAATGGGGCTTGGAGTGAAAGATTGAGAGAGAGGGGGGAGAGATGGAGAGAGTAAGAGAGGGAGGAAAGGACCTCTGGCTGGCAAGATGCGGGTTGGCAAGGAAGAGCTACTTTTTTGAAGTGCAGAAGTTGATTAGCACAGGATGACAATAAAATTCCTTGCTGCTTTGACAACCCAAATGCAAACATGTGCAGTGGAATAAAATCACCTTCTGCTCTCGCTCCCTCCCCTCCCTCTATCGCTCCATCTCTCTCTTTCTTTCTCTCTTCCCTCGCTTTCCTCAAAAGCATGTGTTGAAATGGTTGGCCGTATGGGGGCCAAGACACTTTACAGGGAGAGAGGTGAGAGGTTTTATTTTTTTTATTTTAGCAAGACCAGCGAAAGGTCTAGAATGTATGCTCAAAATGGCTGCCAAGCATGTGTGCCCTACCACACACACACACACACACACACACACACACACACCAATGAAGTTACAGAAGTATGTTGTGTGGAGCAGCTGGTCAGTAATTGAGCACTTCACCGTGGCCTTAGAGAAGACAGGACAGCACAGGACCGGAGTGGTGGGTGTTTGGGGTGGGCATGCGGCTACTGAAGGAAGAGACTGCAATGGACAGAGACGGACAGACAACCTGAATGCCTTCTGAAACACCGCAGAGGGACGTGGGAACATTCCTTCCTGACCTCTGACCTTACTGGAGGTTCATAAGCAGAGTGCTGCCAAGGACACAAAGATGTAGGATGTACAGTACAGCCTGCACAGGCTTTCTCTGTGCAGAACACACACACACACACACACACACACACACACACACACACACACACACACACACACACACACACACAGCTCCCAGGCTTTCTCTTTGCAGCTCTGTTCTGAGTGCCGTACGAATGGCATTGCCAAAGTCTCTATCTGCGATGTGTCATGAAATAGCTAATTTATTGTAAACCTCATATCAGGGGCAGCCATGGCCTACTGGTTAGCGCTTCGGACTTGGAACCGGAGGGTTGCCAGTTCGAACCCAGACCAGTAGGCACGGCTGAAGTGCCCCTGAGCAAGGCACCTAACCCCTCACTGCTCCCCGAGCGCTGCTGTTGATGCGGGCAGCTCACTGCGCCGGGATTAGTGTGTGCTTCACCTCACTGTGTGTTCACTGTGTGCTGAGTGTGTTTCACTAATTCACGGATTGGGATAAATGCAGAGACCAAATTTCCCTCACGGGATCAAAAGATATATACACCACACACACACACACAGCTCCCAGGCTTTCTTTACCTTCCCAGAGCGTGAGAGACCGAGCGGAGCAGAACTCGCCTCACGGGATCCCAAGTCTGGAGGTGGGAAGACAAAGGCTTTGTTTGTGTCCCAGCCGAAGGTGAATTCCCATGGAGCAGACGCCAGCACGCACTGTGTTCACTCCGCCTGCAGCAATGGCCCTCAGGGCCAAGTAGTCTTGTCTCTAGTAGACCTGGGTTGGTTGGTCTAATCACCATCGATTAATCTCGATTGATCGATTAGTTGTTTGATTAATGAAATGGTGGAATAAAATTTTCACTTCCAAAGCCCTTAATTGTCCTGAAAAAAATTAACAAATTACAAATTGATTAATCCATTGCCAAAAATGGTTGGCGAATAGTCGATTAATCAATGCACCCCTAGCTGTGATGGTATTGCGATGTCGCCACCAGTGCTTAGCTAACCTGTGAGCTGAGAACTCGGGAGTGAAGTAGCAAGGCCAAGGGCTGAGAAGTTTCTGGAGGCTTAAGAAGCTGCTGCTGTGCCCTGCTCCCCATAGATCAGCAGAGTCACGATGCTGAGCAAGGCTCATGTGACGCGCGGGGCAAGGTCGGTGCCAAAGGGCATGACACCGAACGCACATGACGACGCAGTGTGTGTGGATTCTCCATGCCTGAAACGCTGCATTCCCACTGTTGCAGCCAACTATCAAATGGGAAGTGTGTGTGTGTGTGTGATGAATTGCGCGTCTGAGATTGTCAAAGAGGAATGTGTTCCAAGTACTGAAGTGCTTGTGTGCGTGCATTTGTGTACGTGTGTCGGAGTGTTTTTTTTTTTTTTTTTTTTTTTTTTGGAGTGAGTGTCTCATGACGAATGTGTATGATGTTTTGCCAAGCGCAGGAATTGCAGTGTGTGTGTGAGGGTGAAGTGGTATGTGTTTGTTTGTGTGTCAGGGAGATGGAGAGAGAGAGAGAGAGATTCTGTGTGTTTGTGTGTGTCTGAGAAAGAGAGAGAGCGTGTGTGTGTGTTTGCCGTGGGGCCCCCCAGGCCTCAGGAAAGGGCCCGCAGCATTGTGTTTGGCCGGCAGGAAGGGCTCTGGACGGCAGGCTGTTTGGACACTGCGCAGAGCGGCCGGTGAGCCCGGCACCATTGTTCTTTATCTGGAGCGGCAGCGCTATTTCTGTTATTGTTGCTTAATACGTCTGACATTGTCAGTAGACAGGGAGGAAGGTGTGTGTGTGTGTGTGTGTGTGTGTGTGTGTGAGCGCGAGTAATTGTGTCTCTATGCATTACCTCTGTTTGTATATGTAGCCTGTGTGTGTGTGTTTGTGTTGAGGAGGTAGGGGGTCTAGACTGTGTATGCATGCATGCATGCACATTTTGTTTGTGCTTTGCTTTATTTCATGTGTGAATGCAAGAACTTGTTTGTTTATGTTTTGCGTGAGCTCTGCGTGTGTGTGTGTGTGTGTGTGTCTGAGTCGAGGCAGTGGAACGGAGGAAACTGCAGGCCTCCCGTTTCCAGCGACGACGATTGTTTGCCGTCTGCGATCCCACTGCGATAAAGATTGCTTTCTTTGTGGGGAGGCAGGCAGGCAGGCGGAGGCTTGGGAACGGCGGAATCGCTAATGCGAGCGCTAGCGTTAGCGTCCGAGCCGAGACGCACCAGTCGCCCGCCTCCAACTCTGTGGGTGTGGAGAACGTGGGCTGCATGACAACTGGGGGAGGTGTGTGTGTGT
>NC_055962.1:11028194-11073194 GCF_018492685.1 Alosa sapidissima
TATGTTCGCTGCCCACAGACATGGACGAGTGTGCATCCAGTCCCTGTGCCGAGGGTGGCACCTGCATTGATCTGGAAGATGGCTTTGAGTGCCTGTGCCCACCGCAGTGGATGGGCAAGACCTGCCAGATTGTAAGACGGATCTTCGGTGCCCTAGTCCACCCCCCACCCCCCTCCCCCTTCACTTACCTTGAACCAATCAGTCTGCATGTTCTTAGACCAACAGAATGTAACCAGTCGCATTGCAGTGATCCTCAAAGCGTTTATAGGCGTGTGTGTGTGTCTGTGTGTGAGCAAGAAATCTGGTTTGAGTTCTGTTTCATTAATCAGCATTGCATTTGAACGACTAAAAGTTGTTTGCATTTGAAGGTGTTTGCATTTTTGTGTGTGTGTGTTTTGCGTTTGGATATTTCTGTGTTTTCTATCCATGTCAACTACAACACAGACAGTTGGATTTCATTCATCAGCAATGAAAAAGCGTATGGGAGGGGTTGGAGGTTGAACAGCTACTATATGCAACCCGATCCAGGTGATCGTGGGCAGCACTATAAATAGGCAGCTACATAATGGACTGGTCAGGAAAATAGCCCACTGACCTTTCCAGTCAGAGCCACAAGATGAGGGAGAGTCACTCGCCTGTGCTTACGGCCACACAGACGTCTCGTTTTCGGTTTCGTCTTTTTAAATGTTTTGTTTTTATTTTTTCCACACATCAGAGGAAGTGTGAGATGCTCCAGAAAGTTATTTATTTGATTATTTTTTTTTTTTTTTTTTTTTTTTTTTTTTTTGTGAAGCAGCCAAACATTGCCCAGCACCTGCAACCTGACCCACCCCCACTCCAGAAGAGTGGTGTGTGTGGAGTGTGTGTGTGTGTGGTGGTGTTGGTGCTGGGGGCTCGGCTTTCGGGCCGAACCCTAACCCCCGGCTTGTGTTTCGGGGCCACCATTGCCCGCTCCCTGCATTGGGTTTCAACAAGCAGTGTGTGTGTGTGTGTGTGCACGCACAGTGGGGACACTTGGCGGGGGCCCGTACTAAATATTTAACAGGGCCCCTGTAGTGTGGGTGTCTTTAACAAGAAGGTAAAGGCAGTCGAGAGGGGTGTTGAATCGGGTAGTGTATTCTTGTGTGTGTGTGTGTGTGTGTGTGGGGCTCTGCTGTTAGCAATGACGGTTGGCAGAACTGTTAGCCATTGCTGCTAGCCAATGGAAGGTGTCAGGTTAAGATGCAGGATGGTGGGATGAGGGTGGAGGTAGAGAGGGAGAGAGAGGGAAAGAAAAGGTGCAATTACAGAATGAGAGGCTTGACTCTGTCAACTGATCACAAGTTTTCCAAGTGTTTTGTTTTTTTTCCTCCGGTGGTGGGGCTTAAAAGCTGGCTTCTCAAATCTCATTCTTTCTCTCTCTCTCTCTTTCTCTCTCTCTTTCTTTCTCTCTTTCTTTCTTTCTTTCTTTCTTTCTTTCTTTCTTTCTCTATCTCTCTCTCTCTCCATCTCTCTCTCCATCTCTCTCTGTCTCCTTTTAACTCGTGTTGCCTCTCCTCCTCCTCCTCTCCTTGACTCCACAGATGCAAATGAGTGTTTGGGGAAGCCTTGCGTAAACGCTAAATCTTGCAAAAACCTAATAGGCGGATATCACTGTGACTGCTATAAAGGATGGGCCGGACAGAACTGTGACATCAGTTAGTATGCCTCCATCTTGCCCAGCCACCCTCACTTACCCAACACTCTGTCTTCCTGTCACTCACTTCACTTTTTCTTTCTTTCTTTTCCCAGTCTCTTTGCTTCCCCCCTCTTTCTGTCAGTTCAAGCGTCCAACTTTCACTTATTCATTGTGGAGGGTTGCCCCCCCCCCCTCCTCCCCACACACACACACACACACCCTTGTACTACTTCTTCTCCTGTAGGGTCGTCACAAAAAAATCCAGTTCTGTTGCATGCTGGAACGCCTGTGTGAACCGCGCTGTTAACCGTTAACTCTGTATGTGTGTGCATGTGTCATGTGTTGGTGTCCGTTCTCGTTCTTCTAACTGCCTGTAATCTCTCTCTCTCTCTGTTGTACTCACGCTCGTCCACTCACTCACTCCCTCACCCACCCTCCTTAACTCTCTCTCTCCTCTCCTCTCTCTCTCTCTCTCTCTCTCTCTCTCTCTCTCTCTCTCTCTCTCTCTCTCTCCTGGCCTAACACAACCTGATTAACCACAGCTTGGGTGCACCTTCACATCAATAACCCTTGAGTTGCTCTGCCTGTTGTAGTCCTGAAATGATCAAGATGTTTTTTTTCCTCCCGTCTTCCATCCACAGATCTGAATGGGTGCAGTGGGCAGTGTCAGAATGGAGGAGTCTGTAAGGTGAGCTTCTCTCATTGGCATGGTGCATGTAGTTCTCCTTAACTTGCGTCTGATGTTAATGATTATTTAGATATATTCTGCTAAATGTTGGTCTTTTGTGTGAAAAATAGTTATGAAAGGACTAAGAAAGGCCTTTTGTATGTTTGTAGGCTTAATGTAATGGAGGATTTATTTAGTATGTATTATTTATATGTGATTAAAACATTCTCTCTCTCTCTCTCCCCCCCTCTCTCCCCTTCCTCAGGAGGTGGTGCGAGGCGGTTACTTGTGCCAGTGCCCGGTCGGCTTTGTGGGCACCCACTGTGAGATCCAGCGGAACAAGTGTGCCAGCGGGCCGTGTCAGAACGGCGGCCGCTGCCACGTGCTGCTGGACAGCTTCGTCTGCGAGTGCCCACTAGAGTTCAGCGGCACCGTGTGCGAGGTGAGTGCCGTCGCCCCATACACACACACACACACACACACACACTGGGCCTGGCATGACCAAGGTTTTGGAAATAAGGGGGAAAGTTGCATGGACCCTCTGGATGGTCTTTTGTGGTCAAAAGTTTCTGATTTGCTCAAGGCTTTGATGTTTTACTGCCGTGGGCACTAATAAACGCTTACACGCCTCTTAGACCCATAAATGTTTTAATGGTTATGGAATGACTATCAAGCAAAACCCATCATCAACCCTCTTTATCAGAGAATGCACTTCCTGTGTCATGAAGCTTGACGTGAAACTTTGCATTGCTGAGAACAGGAATGTCCATTGTGTTGGTCCTCTTTCTCTAACAGAGATTGACCTGACCAGACCTTTTTTTTGGTTGGTTTTCGTGACCGGAAAGTCATCACAGTGTTATGGGCATGTTGAAAAGGGTGTTCCAGGAAACATTGTGAATGTTTGGCTGGATTTATCGGTTCTTTTTTCTTATTTTTTTATTTCCAATCTTTGAAGGGAACTTTGAAAGCCAGCTCATTAGGTGCAGACATGCAGTACGGTGCCTGTATCGTACCATGTTCTTAGAAGTTTCTAGAACAGCATCAGGATGAGTTCTACACATAGAAACTATCAAAAGCATTGAGGTTGCTTATGACTCCTATTGTAAATCATCTGTTTTGATTTCCCAAGGAGTCAAATGAGTAGAAACCATCATGCAAAATGCATTAGTGTTTTTTTTCTTCCTTAAAGTAAAGCTTTTACCAAGTGGCCCTCATCAGAACGTGTGTGTGCATGTGTGTGTGTTTGCCCGTTTAAAGTTATGCAGCTCTAATGAGGACTTGGCGTGCCAGTCTGACCAAATTTCGAGCCCTTGATGCGTCTGTACGACGCCTGAAGGAAGATCTTTGTTTGTTGCCGCCTTGCTATCAGCTAACATCATTAGCAACAAGTGCGCCTGAACTCGCTGCTCTATCTCAGGGCTAGCAGCCGTGACCATGTGTCCGCTTTTAGCTTGGGGACTCTGTAAGCTTGCAGACAAACCTTCAAGTGTTCGCTAGCTGCAAGCGTTACAGTCTGACTGCTGACTTAGAATTTTAATGTTTTACAGTAAGGCAAGCTAACCTCGCTAGCTTAGCGCTGCATAGCATACTGTAGCATAGCGTAGCATAACACGGGACTGGGAGCAAAGCTAGTGTTTAGCCAGTGAACACCTCTGTATCGGATGGTGTGTGTGTGTGTGTGTGTGTGTGTGTGTGTGTGTGTGTGTGTGTGTGTCTAAAAATAAAAGGCGGGCTGTACTGTACTGTGAATGAGGCGACACTTATTTGGGTGTGCTGGCACGGTGCCTGTTGGTGCTACAACAGTGGGTGGAGGAGAAGATGTTTCTTTGCATTATGATCATGCCTGGAGTGCTTCCACTCTCCCGTTTAGACTCTCCAACAGCTCTTTCCATTACGGGGGGGGGGGGGGGGGTGTTAGGGCAGTGCAGTGCATGATGGGGTTGGGCGTGGCACTCGATGTTTTTTTGGCCACTCAGGTCGCCCGCCCGTCTAGGCCGTGCCAACCTTTGCAGCCAGTGGCGGGTGGAGAGGCTGCCTTAACAGGCCGAGCTGAGACGGCCGCTCCCGTGATCGATGGGAATGTTTTATTCAGGTTTCTGTTGCTAGCTGCTGCCAATGCCAGAGCTCATCTCGGCTCCATTTCACTGGCTGCAGACCTCAATTCCCAGGAGGAGTGAGGAGGAGAGAAAAGGAGAGAAGAGGAGAGGAGAGGAGAAGGGGTAGAGAGACAGAAGGAGAAAGAGGAGAGGGGGGGGGTGATTTCTCTATGCTGCTTGGCTCTTGCGTCATTCCACACACACATACACACGCACCCATATACACACACACACACACACACCCATCACTTGACAGAGGATTGAGCAATCTACGCACGTCCGTCCCCTAAGAGAGAGAGAGAGAGAGAGAGAGAGAGACCTGACTAGTGTCTGTCCAACTGGAGGAGAGCCACAAGAGTGGGCAGCCCAAACACCTTACATGGCAGCTGGCACACTACACTGCTGTGTGTGTACACACACACAAACTTATTCCCTCTCTCTCTTACACTCACACACACATACTCACACACTCAGATGCACTTACACACCTTGTTCCAGCTCCAAAATGGCTCCCCTCTTTAATGATGTGATGACTGCAGGAAGATAGAGACTGTTCTACGACTGTGCGGACATTGAACACACGCACACACACACACACACTTTACAGGATGTGCACTGTACACAAGGATGTGTGTGTGTGTGTGTGTCGAGTGTTTGAACTAGCTCTGGGTAGAGTACTGGAGAGCGATAAAGGCCCGTAAAAGAGAAATACGATAATGGGGTGATTTTCTTTTTTACTGCCTGCGGTTTCCAAAACAGCAACCACATTAGAGCACGGTCAAGGAAATCCCACAGGGACGGGACAGATCACAAAGCGGACAAATAACCCGACAAACTAAACAACCCAACAAACAGAAAAACAACCCAAAAATGGGGGGCACTGTGAGCGCTCATACGATATACGGGCCCAAGTGCCCACGGGGACCTGGGTTCGAATCCGACCTGCGGTCACTTCCCAATCCCACCCAATCTCTCTCTCCCACTCACTTCCTGGCTCACTCTTCACTGTCCTATACAAATAAAGCCAAAAAGCCCAAAAAATATAATTGAGCATTTCTGACCCAACAGCTGCTGTGAGAAGCTCATGGGTCCGGGTCAGAACATCCAACAACAACAAAAAAATAATAATACCAAAGAGAGACCAAAACGATCATATCACTGAAATAACTGTGCGTGTTTCTCGAGCTGCTCTACAGGGAGTTTTGTTGGAGTTATGTTTAAACAAACAAACAAAATGATTTGTGTGTGTGTCTGTGGGAGCGCTGATGGAGTCGTGTAAGAGATGCACTTTGTTTATTAGCTTACGGCCGGCTTCCCCAGCTTACGCCTGTTTGTTTATCTCGCTAAGGGGATTGGCTCTAAAGAGCTAAGGCCTTGAGTCAATCAAAGCCTGCTCGCTTTTAGGCAAACACTCACTCGTGGGCGTGCATGCTTCATTCACTTGCGCGTGCTCTCTTGCTCTCGCTCTCGCTCTTGCTCTCTCCTTCTCCATTTCTCTCTCTCTCGCTCTCGCTCTCTCCTTCTCCATTTCTCTCTCTCTCTCTCGCTCTCGCTCTCTCCTTCTCCATTTCTCTCTCTCTCTCGCTCTCGCTCTCTGTCTCTCCTTCTCCATTTCTCTCTCTCTCTCGCTCTCGCTCTCTGTCTCTCCTTCTCCATTTTTCTCTCTCTCTCGCTCTCTCTCTCTCTCTCTCTCACACTTTGTCTCTCTGCCTTTTCCCTCTTTCATTCATTCTTTCTTTTATTCTCTCATGTGTTGCCTTCCCTCACCACCGTCCTCCTGCTTTGTTGACCAGCTGCCCAACCAGTTGCCATCGAACCCCTGCGAGTCCAACCCGTGCCGGAACGAGGCGTCGTGCCACAGCATGCTGGGAGATTTCTACTGCGCCTGCCCAGAGGACTACGAGGGCAAGACGTGCGCTGACCGAAAGGACCACTGCAGGACCACTCCATGCCAAGGTATGGGCCGCGCCAACCCTGTATCATACCTGTTTCGTGTCATACACTCTTATCTGAGTGAGCGTGTGTAACTAAAAATTATTGTCTTGTTGAGAATTGTGCTAATGTACTGTTCGTATATTTTCTTGAACCCTCACCCGACTTTCACCATAGTGATTGACAGCTGCACGATCGCTGTGGCAGCGAACAGCTCGGACGAGGGCGTTCGGTACATCTCCTCGAACGTGTGTGGCCCCCGCGGTCAGTGTCACAGTCAGCCAGGAGGAAACTTCACCTGCACCTGTGACAAGGGCTTCACCGGGACCTACTGCCATGAGAGTGAGTCTTGTCACTTACTCACACACTCACACACTCACACTCACTCACTCACTCACTCACTCACTCACTCACTCACTCACTCACTCACTCACTCACTCACTCACTCACTCCGGGACCTACTGCCATTGTCTCTCTCTCACTCACTCACTCATACTGTCGTATCAGATATTCAGACTCGGGCCAGAAATTAAGTCAAAACATCTTGTCTACAACGTAATAAAAATACACCATTATAAGTGTTGAAGGCGCAAAAGTCCGGCAGAATTCCGTGCAAAATTCCTTTAATGACTACATAGCGCAAAGCCTGAGTGGATCACACGATCACACTTCCGAACAAATGGTTGAACACCAATATTTATACCTTATCCTTAGATGCTGACACAACATTTGGCAACTTCAAACCCACAGGTGGCATTATGAAAGGATCGCTGTTCGGTCTTATCTTTGCAAGTGAGCATTGTTGCTGCCAAGGGTACGAACTTTTCACCGTAACACAAGTTCAGAGGTTTACACAAAGTTCAGGGGTTTATAAAGTGAACACAGGTCACACATTGTTCATGGATTACATACAGTATCGTTCACTCGTTTGCTCTCTTATTAGCTGTTTTGAGTAGAGCCCGCCTCCAACGGAGTCTTTATTTCCGCAAGTATGTATGTTAGTTAGGAATAACTTCAATGTATTACTTGATTATGGTTGAGGTTATATAAATACATGTTTTACAGTTTCAAACTTGTTCTCTCATCATGATGTCTACAAACCATAGTGATTTTATAGCACAATACACACAATCTCAATCACACACAAACCCATCTTCTCTCCTCTGTGTCAGTCTCACACCCATTCATCTTTTCCCTATTTATTTATTTGTTTGTTTGTTTGTCTGTTTGTGTATTTATTCCCTGTCCTTTCTTAAGAGTCCAATCTCTCACTTTGTTTCTTCGGCATGCAGTGCTCTTTGGTTGGTTGACTTGTACCTGTATTTGTCTGTGCCCAAGTGTCTGTCCACTGGTGGTCATCCGCTCTCTCCTCCTCCTCCTCCTCTTCCTCCTCAGATATCAACGACTGTGTGGCCAGTCCCTGTAGGAATGGAGGCACCTGTATCGACGGGGTCAACGCCTTCCAGTGCATCTGCCCCGACGGATGGGAGGGCACCCTCTGTGACATGAGTCAGTAGGCCTTTTGATCTCTGTCTCTCTCTCCTTCTCTTTCTCTGTCTTCTCATCCCTCTCTCTCTCTCTTTCTTTCTTTCTTTCTTTCTTTCTTTCTTTCTTTCTTTCTATCTCTACAACTTTCTCTTTATTTTTCTCAGAAGCTTTCTCTCCGTTTAATGTCTTAAAATCTTTCATTTTTTCACCCCGCCCCTCGTCTTTCCTTTCATGTTTCTAATTCACTCCCTCTCTCTCTCTCTCTCTCTTTTTCTCTCTCTCTCTCCTCCGTCAGACGTGAACGAGTGCAGCAGAAACCCGTGTAAGAACGGGGGCCGCTGTGTGGACCTGCTCAACGACTTCTACTGCGACTGCAGAGACAACTGGAAGGGCAAGACCTGCCACTCACGTGAGTTAGACCCCCCTGTGGCTCTGCTGTTTTACGAGGTGACAATACTTTAGCAAAGCCTGACGTTGACCTTTGTGCCTGTGTTTGTGTGTGTGTGTGTGTGTGTGTATGTAGGTGAAAGTCAGTGCGACGCAAACACTTGCAGTAACGGGGGAACATGCTACGACAACGGGGATGCGTTCCGCTGTGCCTGCCCCCCTGGGTGGGGTGGCAGCACATGCAACACGGGTGAGTGTGTGTGTCTGTGTCTGTGTGTGTGTGTGTGTGTGTGTGAGAGAGAGAGAGAGCGGTCATGTATTACACGGTGTTCGAGAAATGCAGCTAAATATGATGGTGTATATTAACTGATTTAAAACAACACCATGTAGTTCTTTGACCTTAAAAGAACGACACACATAATGACGTGTCTTTACTTGCACTTTACTTGTACTTACACTGTCCACTCATGGTGCATGCTCTGTGTCACAGCTAAGAACAGCACGTGTGCCTCCAACCCCTGTGCCAACGGAGCTACCTGTGTGGGCGGCGTCGACTCTTTCACCTGCATCTGCAAGGACGGCTGGGAAGGACCCACCTGTGCCCAAAGTAAGTGGCAACCTTCACACGTCCATCTGTCTACCTGCAGTGCCACCACAACCTGCCCAACCCTCCCCCACACACACACACACACACACACACACACACACACACACACACACACACACACACACACACACACCTCTCCCTGCCAAACTACCAGACCCCCCATACACACACACATACGCTCACACTTACTCTCCCTTAGATTTTACTTTCATCATGCACAATTTCAGCTGTAATAGTTTTAATTCAAGCACCCGTTGCAAAATGTTACTGACAACCCATCTTACCACCTCCATACTCATGGACATCTTTTAGCATTATTTAGCTGACTTGTAGTATGCTAAGATACAGGCTGCTATGAGCCTCATCAAGTTTCTGCAAATTGTGTGATGATGCATTGCAGTGCGAGTTTTAGCCCTGATCTCCTCTCGTCTTTTGTGTCCCGCAGATATCAATGACTGCAACCCCCACCCCTGGTAAGTCTGCCTACCGCTCCCTGCTACTACTGTGTCTGCCTCTGGTCAGTGTGTGGTTTTGGGCAGGGGGAGTAGACGCCCCTCTCCCTCGGCATGTTTGGGGCCACTGGTGGCCCTCTTGTCCGGGCCGCCTGTAGAGACCCTCCCCTTCGCTGTACAACACTGCCGGCTCGGAACGCCCCCTTCCTCTCCACACACACACACGCACACACACACACGCGCACACACACACACACACACACACACACACACACACACACACACACACACGTGCGCCAAACCAACCCCCCCACCCACTCTTTCTTCCTAAATGCATGTCCCCCACAGTCAGCACCACCATCAACAACCAACCACCACCGCCACCACCACCGCATCAACAACCCTCAGCACCCCAGCCCATCTCCGATGTTGTTGAGGGAGGGAGGTGTGGAGTTGGGGTGCGTAACGACGGCAAGGTGTCCCTAAATCACCCCTAAATCCGACAGCTCATGCGACTCGGAGGGGGTTGCCTTTAATGGCACAAGACAAAGGGCCCGCGGGCCCTAAAAGAGTGCCCCCAACCGGGCCCAGGGGCCAGGGGAGCGACATGGAGGAAGGGAGGGGTGGTTTGCACTCTGTGTGTGTGTGTGTGTGTTGTTGGGTTTGTGTGTGAGAAAAGGGGGGGGGGGTGTCTCTTCTCTGTCTCGCTCTTTCTTGCTCGCTCTCTCTCTTTCTCTATCCTTTTCTCTTACTTTTTTTTTTCCTACCCTTCCCTCCTATCTCCTCCTCCTATTCTTCACCGGTGACCTGGGAACAGCAGATGGGGGGATTGAGAGGGATGGATGGAGGGAGGGTTTGGGAAGAGAGAAGAGGAATGACATCCCAGCAAGGGGCCGGGGGGGGGGGGGGGGGGTGATTAGTGATTAGCATGTGAAAGGTGGGGTGTTGATGAATCTCCTCCATCCCTCTCTCAATCCCTCTCTTTTTTTCCCTCACATTCTCTCTCTCTCTCTCTCTCTCTCTCTCTCTCTCTCTCTCTCTCTCTCTCTCTCTCTCTCTCTCTCTCTCTCTCTCTCTCTCTCTCTCTCTTTATATCTATCTATATCTCGCTATCTGTCTTTCTATTCATCTTACACATTTCACCTCTTTACAATTAGCAATTAGCTACATTTGACACAACTCATGTCTGGTATCGGGGACTGTACCTTTAATGGTGCCTTAATGAGACTTTAATGTGGTTATTTCAGTGAGTAAATCACAGTGGCTTTTCCTCTCCCTCCCCCAGTTATAACGGCGGCATCTGTGTGGACGGAGTCAACTGGTTCCGCTGTGAGTGCGCTCCTGGATTTGCTGGACCGGACTGTCGCATCAGTGAGTAGCACTCAAACATGCTTAGTTATTGTGTGTGTGTGTGTCTTTGTCCAGCGACAGGGTGTTTACAGGCACTCTTCACCCAAAATGTCAGTTTTAGGGAGTATCCCTTGGCCTATGACCCTGCTGGGATCAGAGGTCACCATCCCTCTCGGTTTCTCTCTCTCTCTCTCACACACACACACACACACACACAAATGTCCTAAGCAGATGAATAATTCAGCTGGCCGCGGATTCCAGAGCTGTCTGGCATAGAGCTCTTGGCTCTTTGTCAGACTTCTGTGTGTGTCTGTGTGTGTGTGAACCCCTCAGATTGTCCTTTGCATGTTGGCATTCAAATGGTTGTAGTCATTCACACTGCAGCCTTTCAGAGAGAGGAGAGGTCAGCCACTTCTGCTTCACACACACACACACACACACACACACACACACACACACACACACACACACACACACACACACACACACACACACATACATATATATATATATATATATATTTCACACACACCCCTGGCCTACTTGTGCTACTACCCACAGGACGACTGGTCAGGCTAAGGCTAAATTTAGCTTTAAGAATAAGAAGGGTGCTCTACAGTGTTCAGATGGTACTCACATGTGGTAAACTGGTCTACAGGCCTCTTAATGAAGCAGTCATTTTAGAAGGCTGGTGCGGAAACTTTGACTCCAACTATATTTTCCATCTCTCTTTCTTTCATCTTTTTTTCTTTCTTTCTTGCAATCTGAGGATGTAATACACTGGGATAGTATGTGTGTTGCAGTATTGTAAGCATCTCTATAATGGTCTAATAAAGGAGTGTTGACCTCGTCCTTGCCCCCCTCACCCTCTCCTCTTCCATCCCGCTCCTCTCCAGACATCGACGAGTGCCAGTCGTCGCCCTGTGCGTACGGCTCCACCTGCGTAGACGAGATCAACGGCTTCCGCTGCATCTGTCCCCTGGGTCGATCTGGCGCCCGCTGTCAGGAGTGTGAGTGCCCACAACTGTCACACACATACACACACAGACACACACCTGGGCCACACTGGCGCCGGCTACCAGGAGAGTAAATTCCCACAACTCAAACTGTCCTTTTATTGTTTTACATACACACACACACACACACACACACACACACACACCACTCTAATCCCCCAACATGAGGGCAGAACACTTTCATCTCTACCCGCCACGTCCCTCATTTCTCCTAGTGTCCATCTGTCTGTGGACACACATGTAGACATCTGTCTGTAGGTACACACACAAACACACACACACGTTTTATGATTTCTTCCTGTTGAGAATACACAGTGGATGAATGAGTGTGCTTTCATCAGTGCCGTACCTTTATGATATACGCTGGCTTACGTCGACTAACCATATGGCAGATAAATGAGGCTGTGTGTGTGTACACAGTTTAGATCATCCCATTTTTTTTTTTTTCTGTTATGGCTGATCCGCTCTACTTTTTGGAGATTATAATCAGTGATGATGATAATCATAATGATACAATGTGTATGATCCCTGTAGTAAGAGTGCCTGTTGAGCTTAAAGGCTTTAAAACTGTATTGTCATGTCACATGTTGTACAACGTGGCAGGTTTTAAAACGTGTGTGTGTGTGTGTGTGTGTGCCATATTCTCGTCGAGCAGTCATTGGAATCGGGAAAACATGCCACTACGGCGGCCTGCAGTTCCCTCACGGGAGTCGCTGGGAGGAGGAGTGCAACAGCTGCCAGTGTATCAACGGCAAGGTGGACTGCACCAAGGTAAGCCAACCCACTGTCCCGACAAGCATGACTGACCGCTCCTCACCCTCTCCCACAAGGATCAGTCAGAGGGGGGGCAAGCCAGTGTACTGACCCCTAACAGTGGGACTTTGTCCCTCTAGTTACAGTTGAGCTCAACCCCAAACATTTTATTGTTAGAGTTTCTGTTTATTTGCTGTTCTCAAAGAAGCCACTGTGGGAATTGTGTTAAAGATTAGTGAAGTAAGTGCACAGTGAAGAAAAAAGGTCCAGCTCACACAAAGACGGTTAGTACAAAACAAACATTTCTTTTAAGTTGGATTAATGTGTTGAAGCTGTCCATTAGTGTGGGCTCTATAGGAATAGATGACTCAACGGTTCAAGTATGTGGCAGACGTCACACCTATCTGCCATGTCATGACTCCCACGTCTGTGTCAAGTCGTGCCTGACCCTTACGTCTGACCTTTGACCTCTCGACTTGTCACCCAGGTGGTGTGTGGGCGACGGCCGTGCCTGTTGCCTGGGGTGAGGCTGGACCAGCAGCAGCATCTCCGGGACAACCAGATGGAGCAGCATCAGCACCAGCAGCCGCAGCACGCGTGCCCGAGGGGACGAGGCTGCCTTGAGCACAGCTTCCTGACCTGCTTCTCACCGCCATGCCACCAGTGGGGCGTGTGCTCGTCCCCCCAGCCGCAGGTCGACGTCCACACCAAGTGTGAGCCCAACACGGGCTACCTGGACAACAGCTGTGCCCGCATTACGCTCATCTTCAACCGCGAGAAGGTGCCTCCGGTGAGTGACCACAAGAGCACAAATCAAACTTTTTTTTTTTTTTTTTTTTTTTTTTAGTATAGGGTAAACTAAAAAGCTAAAATTATTGGAAAATTGTACAAATAATTTTCACCCCATCATAAATATCCGCTGTATGTCCTGATCTTGTGAAAACAAATATTTATGTGAAAGCAAATAGAGCAGTACAGTCTCTTAATACGTGTCTGGAAGCCCTTAATAACCAAACCTTACCAGCCTCCAAACCTCACATACTGGTTACATAATTTATGGCTCATTTCTGAACGCTTTCTTCTGATGTTTTATTTTTTTCTTTTTTGCGACTAAGTCTAGACGTTTTCTCGGGTCTGTTTGTTCTAGCGACTTGAAAAATGGACCCAGGCAAGAACATCGCCAGGCTGATTTACAACTGGTCTGTTGTGCTGTGATTTAGTGGTGCGATTTATGAGTGCGCTATGTTCTGCACTTGCATCCTAAGTCCGGTTCTGTTGTTTTTGTTCCACAACAGGGTACAACAGTAGAGAACATCTGTTCGGAGCTCAGATACCTTCCAGCCACACGGAACCTGGCCAAAGAGCATGCCTTACTGGTGCTTTGTGACCTGTCGTATACTAACCAGGATGCCGTTGAGGTGGCAATAGTAAGTACAACTCTCTCGCCCTTTTTCTCTCTCTTTCTCTCTCTCTTTCACACACACACACACACACACACACACAGACCTCCTCTCAGATGTCTTCTGTCTCTTCCCATGTCATAGCACACAGCATTGTTGTAATATCCTCATAATAAGTTGAGGATGGTAAAAGATGTGCTCAACCACTTCTTTGAATTGATGAGATGTCATTGCATGCGTTTTCAGATGGGGTAAAGAGTCATAAATGCACTTTGAATACGAGCGAGTTTTCTCTCAATATTCATAAGAATATGGAGTTTCCCTTTCCTCCTCCTTTGACGTGATTAGAATCATCTGGAGTGTGTGTGTGTGTGTGTGTGTGTGTGTGTGTGTGTGTGTTGGGGGGTGGCTGAGGGGAGAAGATGGCTGGTTTGAGAGAGAATGCTAATAGATTTAGATTTGATTTCCTGTTCCCTGTGAGTTGCACGGCATTTCAGCGTAGAGGTCGCACTGAGGCAGTGGCAGTTAGTCTACACACACACACACCACCCCCCTGCCCTCTTTTGAATGCAGCTGAGTTTACTCAGTAATGACTTTCAGTTGACCAACCTGCAGTGGGTCCGACTGCAATGCAGCATTTCCTCCTTTTTTTTCTCTCTCTCTCTTTCGCCCTCTCTCAATCCTCCTTTTTTCTCTCTCTATGTAATTCAAATAGAAAGTTGCTTTATTGGCCTGACTAGACACTTGTATTGCTAAAGCACAAAGACCAATCCAACTAATTCAGATTCATTTGTGATGTCAGTCATGCACATAAAACATCATAGTTGGTTTAGGAAAGGTAAAAAAATACTGTCGAGAAGAAAAAGCAAAACATAGTGTAATATGAAAGGCAAGTTGAAATACACATCTCCATCTCTCTCTCTCTCTCTCTCTCTCTCTCTCTCTCTCTCTCTCTCTCTCTCTCTCTCTCTCTCTCTCTCTCTTTTTCTTTTTCTCTTTCTTCCTCTCTCTGGGGCTCAGTTGGCCTTGTGCTGGGGTGGGGGGGATGGGGCAGAGTCCTAAGCCAGAGTCTATGATGTAGCCCTGTTCTGTACTCACTCTCAACGTTTGCCACCTCCCCTGCCCCTCTCAGTCGTTCCAGCAGGAAGAGCAGCCGGACCACAGTCGTGTCCAGGAGGCGGCTAGTGGCATCGTCAGCGCACTGTCCAAGCGCCACAACAGCACGGTCATGCTCGCCATCATCGAGGTGAAGGTGGAGACCCAGATCATGCCCCAGTCAGTCGGTGAGTAAAAACAGACACAGACACAGGTCATGCTCCTCAAGTCAGTCAGTGAGTAAAAACACATTGTCACTCTCACACACACACACACACACACATACACACACTTACTCACTCAGTCAGTTGGTGATTAAACACAGATGCACACACACACACAGTGGAAACCTAGGTCATGCCCCAGTCAGTTGGTATATACACACACACACACACACAAACAGAGACAGCTAACATTGAATGACCGACCCATAGACACACATGTCTTTACCCCCTGATGTTCTGGGCGTCCATGCCCGTCACTCAACGATCACGCCTTTTTCCTTGCTGTGTGATGCACAGCATGTGGCGACGTTCGGACCGGGCTGAGCGGAGACAATCGATTTCACAGAGCCAGGGCTTTTAAAATGGTGGAAGTCAGTAGAGAGGCTCTGTTATTCACTTGGCCATGTTCGGCAGGCTCTGGTTCCCAACTCAACTGAGTGAGTCAGTGTAACTCAAAGTGTAACTGCATAATTGTGGCTGGTGATGGGGCTCGAGACATCTGTGTAGAACGCTTAGCTCACTGAGTCAGAAAGACTGAAGAGAGCACACTTGTCTTTTGAGGACCCCCCCCCACACACACACACACCTTTTATAGCAATTCTAATGGAATGAACTTCTGGAGAAACTAAGGTAGCTATTTTTTACGTAGGATGAGTTGTCTGGTTGTGTTATCTGTGTAATCGTCTGCAGGTGTGTGTCCAGCAGACTAATGGGAAGTCCCACCCAGTTTCAAGCTGACTCAGCGTGCCAAAGTGGGCATTGTGTCATTGAATGTCTTTCCTTTATAAAAAAAAAAAAACTAAGTCATTTTCATATATAGCCCCTATTGAGCATTTTCTTCCCCCTTATCAGCATCTTTCTTTTAGTATTCAGTATTCATTTATCCATTTGCACCTTTTATCTATTTATATATATATATATATATGTATGTATGTATATGTATATGTGTGTGTTTAAATTATTTGTTTCTGTAGATGTACCGCTTGGACCCCGTTCAGTGCTATATTTTGTTTCTGTAGCTATCAGTTGGTTCCATCAAATGTATCTGCATAACTGACTGTACCCTGTCACTCTCTCTCCCCCAGACTACCTGGTACCACTACTGTGTGTGCTGTTCTGTGGCCTGTGGGTGGTATGCATGGTGGTGTGCGTGTGGTGGATGCGCAAGCGCCGAAAAGAGCGTGAGAGGCGCCGACGCCACTCCCCCGACGACAACATCAATAACCAGTGGGAGCCCCTGCGACCGGTGACCGCCGGTCAGGGACTGGGCTTGGGCGTGGGCGCAGGGCCCAAGGATAGCAACCTGGATGCGCAGTACGAGCGCGCCAAGCTCATGGGCACGCCCGAGCGGATGTGCGACGGGCGCGAGGACGAGGAGGAGGCCGAGGACGACCTGGAGCTGGGGAGAGGTGGAGGAGGAGGTGGTGACGGAGACGGAGGGATGATGGAGGTGGAGCTGGAGCCTGCAGAGGACGGCTATGGCAAGGAGGATTCCTGCGGCAAGCTGCGCATGTACTCTAAGGGGCCAGCGCAGGGCCAGGGGTTGGCCAAAGGAGAGGTGATCTGCACCACCCGAAGCAGCAGCGGCAGCGTTGGTGGCAGTAGCTGCAACGCCGCCTCGCTCAAGACGCCTCACCGGACCACGGTGTCGGTGGCGGGGGCTCCCCACAGCCCCAAAGACAACCGCTGTAAAAACATCAACATGGGCCCTGACCTCAAACACCATTGTGTATGAGCCCTCAATAACAACCCCCCCACCCCTTACAGCATCTCTACCAGTCCCTTCACCAAACCATCCCAACAGCCTATCCCAAACAACCAACCAACCAACTAACTCTGACAGAGAATCTTAAGAGAGGAGGAGAGGACTCTCACCTCATTTAAAAAAACAAAACTTTCAGTTTGAAAAGAACTTAATTTTTTTCCTCTCTTTTCTTGGCTTGACATTTCTTTTTTATTTCCAGCAAATTAGTTTTGCTGTTCAAGCTGAATGTCGACACGGAGGACTTATTATTTTTTTTTTTTTTATTTAACCTTTTTTTTTTCCTTCTCCTCTCCCTTCCTTTGGCATTCATATTTTTATTTTTTGTGTACAGATGAAGCAGAATTGTATTTCTTTATAATCAGGCAAGACAAAAGAGAGGCCTATGTTGTTCTATTGTTTTGGTTTTTCGGAGAGATGTCCTGCTGTGTACAAGCAGAAAGATAACTCATAATGGAGGAAGAAAAATATAAATGTATAGATACAAAAGACAACTTTTTTTCTGTTGTTGTTTACAGACGATTGCCCCTTGTGTTCAATTTTTTTTTCTCTGCCATGGATTAATAGGAAGGCTAAGCAGTGGTGGGTTAGGGGGGAACTGACTGACTCTAGGACCCAGCGGAAAGCAGGTGTCCCTTTCTCCCTCCCAACCGCCCTGACTGTCCCCTGTCCGTTTGTCCAGCTCTCCTCGACGATGCACGCCAGCCTTATGAAAGTGCGTTGCCCTAGAGGAACGAGAGATGATGAAAACAAACTAAAAAAGAATACTCCTGTGCCTACAGAGTGGCCTTGATTTACTCACGCCCCACCCCCCTCACTCACTTTATTCCTTTCTGTTGTCTCGGCTGAAGAAAAAAAAATAAGAGGATTGCAGTATTTTTTTCTTTTGTTCTGTTTTAGTTTCTTTTTGTTTAACTTTTGGTTTGAGCTGGTAGCAAGTGCCTTTCAACAAGCCCCACCCCAAACAACCACCCTCCCACCCACCCAAAGTTATTTGCGTCTCGCTGCCGAGGTTGTGCCCCCCCCCCCCTTCCTCTAAGACCCCAACCCCACAAGGTTATTCAGTCTCCATCAAAAGGGATAGGGCCATCGGTTATGTCATATCTCTATATTTTCTTGAGACACTCATCCAAGCATTGAGGTATTTGATCAAAGACAAGACAAGAACATGTACATAGATGTATATAATAAAGGAGTCGCTGTGTATATTTGAATTTAGTAAATTAAGACAAGTCACACTTTTTTTTATTATTATTATAATTATTATTATTATTATTACTATTATTATTACTGTTATTATGATTTAAACATTTTTTTTTTTTTACAATGCCATTCCTTTTATTTATGCCAGTTCTCACAGGCAGGTTTTATAACAAATTAACAGCGTCCCAAAGGCAGAACAGTATGTATACAGAGGTCATCATTTTATGTTAATTTTTGTTTGTTTGTTTTTTTTCACTATAAGGAGTTAATGCTTTAAGATTGTGTGGTGTATTGTGGCGTGTTTGTTCGCCTCCGTTAAAAGAAAAAAAGTCTCTCCCCTCCTGTCCTCCTTTTGCTGTCATGGAACGTTCTGGAAACTGGAAAAAAAAAAACTGTGGTGCCATCACACTATGAGGGGCGTTAATCTGATCTCTCGGACGATGTGAAAGTTTTTTATTTTATTTTACTCAATCTGCTTTCACCTGTTTTGGGTTGAGGCTTCATGAAGGGAACAATTTTTTTTCTGTCGTTGTAAAGCTTTTTTTCTTCTTTTTTTTTTTTTTTTTTTTTTTGTTCGAGGTACCAACCGATAAAGACATCTGGATTACCTCAGAATTGGCGACAATGACCTGTGTTTTTTCTTTTTTCTAGCAATTGTCATGTTTAAAAAAGAAAGAAAGAAAATCTCTCTTGGACAGCACCTTGTTTCCATATCTGGGAGGACACAAAATAAAGAAATTTAAAAACTATCCCTAACAGCTGTTCAGAAAAGGATTATGCATCACATTTGGGAATGGCAGGGGAGGAATGAGAACTATAAAAAAAATGTAATTTTTGTACAAAAAGAATTGCTTTGCAAAAGTTATTTGGTTCATTTAGTGGAATTTATGTTTGTTATTAGAAATAAATCAAAAACTATTTATTAAAGCATTTTATAACAATGTCCTCAAAAAAACAAACAAGCACTGTGCCTTCATGTTCAGCATGACGAAGGGGATTTTATGGTTATTTGGTGAAAAATGTCTCACTTATTGGGTATGAAATCACACAGATGACATGCTAACAGTTACCATAGCACACATACATTCAGCATTAGGGCTTGTTTTCTTTCTTGAGCTCCAGCATCAAACTCTTTGCCCTTGCTGTAACCACAAATGAAGGCGCCTCCAGGATCAATACAGGAACTCTCTCTTCCAGGCAAGAGGGCTTGGAAAGAGACTCGGCCAATCGGAAGTGGTCTCCTGTTCTGGGCTGACAGCAGAGCAGCCAATGGGGTCACTCGGCTTGCCGTGGCTTCATCCGTTCTGAATGTTTTATGAGCGAGGCCTGCAATGATGATGCCTGTGTGCGCTAGCTAGCGCTACAGGCCCTCATCTCCAGTGAATTAGCCTCCGCTAATGGGATAGTCCATACACACACACACCACACCACCACCAACACCACCACCAGCACAGAGTAGGATAGGATTTCACATCCGACGTCTGTGATACTCTACTACTCATTCTTATTGATGGTGTGGGCTCTGGCAGGAAAGGGAGGACGGCCTGAGTGCCCGAGAGTAAGAGGAGTCGGGAGATCGGAGAGTGTGGTTTCGTCCTATTACACACACTTGTATCCTTGCGCCCTTGCGTTGTAGATTAAGGTGCCACTTTTGGGAGGTATGAAAGGGATGGATGACAAGGTAGCGAAACATTCTATTGTTCATCCTTCTTTTAATGTAAGTAAGGACCTTTAAGAACTGGTACCTTGAAGTGCACTTCAGGTGTGCAAGGGTGGTAGTGTGTGGAATGGGATGACAAATGTCATGTAAAACTCAAGAGATGGTGATAAATCCAACTTCCTCAGTCCACAAAAGCCTCAACCAGCTGCTGCTTACAAAAGATAAATTCCTTTAATCCAGACGAGTACTTTCGAAGGCGAGAACAGGCATGCCTTTTACCCAAATCTAATTCCAGTGAAATAATGCCATGCTATTATCCATATTTGGGGAAACTCCGAGCACTCACTGTTGGATAAGCGGGACAGGCATGTAGAAAGGTTGCCTTGGTGATGACATTGTCTGTCCATCTGTATATTGAGAGTGTTTCTACTGACCAGCATATCTGTCCATGAACTTCAGCTCCTGTTGAAATACTAACCTGAGGCTCTCTAAAAATGTTATTCACAGTAGCATTAAACAAAAAAAGTGTGTGTGTTTGTGGGGGGGGGCTATTGTAGACATGGTGACCTCGACATACATGGCATACCCACCCCCCCCCCCCCCCCACACACACACACACACACACCATCCAGACTCATTCAGCACTGTGTGCTGAGGCCTATGGGATAGGCGCGTTAGCCATTTACTGCTGACCTATACGTCCTGTGGGAAGCAAAGGACCTCAGTACCCTCCTCCTCCTCACTCCCGTTCTCGTCTGGCTGGCTCGTCCCTGCCCGGACATATGTGTTTGTACAGAGCGCCTGCGAGACTGCAGCATGTGGCCGTAAGGCGACACCCGCAGATTCCTGGAGTGACTCGCGTCAGTCAAGGACGTCTGAGTAAGCGGCGCACATTTATAAACAACGAGGGAAGGGGAGAGGGAAGAAGGAGCACAGCGTAGCGAGCCCCAAATGCCAGGTACAGTGTCGGCCATCGCCTCACCCCCCAACCCCAACTTGCATACCAGAGGAGCTCAACTGGTTAGCTCTAGATGCTAATAACTCTCAAGGTCATAGGGTTGATTCTCAACTGGTTTTCAAAAAGGCACATTTGAAAAATCACTTTAGATGGAAATTTCTGCTAATTGAATAAATGTAAATCATCAAGCATTTGACTAATTTAGTCAAGCCTTGCGGACAGGAGAGTGTGCCTATGTTCCCACAGCCCTGTCCCTTACCCTAACACTAACCCTAACCTAGAAATGTGGGAACATAGGGCCCTGAGGACAGCCTGCTAGCATGAAAAACAAGTAGACTTCCCTAGCATCCAAGTGCGCTGAAATCAGTTTATGTTAAGCACCCTTCCACCTTTTGGTGGGCTGATGGTTTGCTGAGTGTGATGATGAGGAGAAAGCAAATGGCTGTGGTTTAAGTCATTAAAGACCTAATCTCTTCTCTGCTCATCTAAAGTATACATTCGGAAGTTTATGATGCACTCATGGACTGAGGCCTGAATAGACCTCTGAAGTTCGCCTACAAAAAAGCTGCCATCTTTGACATCCGGTATCTGGCCATTTTTCCTATGGGATAAAAACATTTTGAATTATCGCACCTGTTAAACTCTCGCGATGAAAAAGTCTGAAATGCAGACGTTTTCCTGAACACACACGCGACCCATCTCCACATTGCAAATTGAAGGCCTTAAATCAATACGTTTATATTTGAGGGTGTTGATTGATGATCTCCATATTTAGAAAGAACTAATAGGACCTACAGTACATCAACAGGAAAAAAACATTCAGAACATGCAACAAAATAGGAATTAGGCCTCTCTTTCAGTGTTAACATGATAGAACATGACGGTAATAAGTACACAGACCAAGAAGCTGTTTGAAAGGTTGAAAGGTCTTACTATGTTCATCAGCATTTAAAGAAAGGAAACATTCGATCTACTACCAGTGGGTTGGCAACATGAACGGCCCAATCTTTAGAGGACACAAAGACGGTCTTTTAAAATGAAGCTTGCCTGTTGTTCGGGCCCTTCTTTCGCTGCAGGCCACTACTGTCTCTCTCTCTCTCGCCCAGCCTCCCAGTGGCCCTGTGGTCACAGCTGGGCCAGCCAACACTGAAAAGGCCTCTCGCTTTCCACACAAATAGAGAAAAGAAAACAGGGTGGAAACCCCCTAAACTAATCCCCGTAATAATTCCAGAATGCCCTTCTGCTGACTCTTAATGTGTTTTGCTGGTTTTGACAAGTCGAAACTGTTTGGGACGATTTCACCATCTTACCCCCTGATGCTCCCTGTGTCAGCATGTTCAAAAATCCAGCCGATTGTTCTCCCTGCGAGCACTCATAAAGAGGTTAGGAAATAATGCTGCTCACTCACAAAGTGATACAGATTCAGATGTATCTTCTGGACATCCACACACGTGTATCTGGCGCAATCTACATCCACATCAATGCTGTGCTATGTTTTGACATTTTGATATGAAGAAATTGAATCATATATCAATTATTTGGATCATGTTGGATAAATGTATAGAACACCCAAATGCCCATTTTGATAAAAAAAAAAAAAACATATGATATCTGAAGAGTAATACTCAAAACAGCATAACAAACCCCTCCACACTTCATGTGTGTAGATAAGTGTTGTTTATGGTCAAGTTTTAATCCTTAAGCCGCATTATGGCAAAGGTAAGACATTGAATTCAGTGTTTCTGCAAATTATTTTTGAATTTGCCTTACACTAAACCGCTCAGTCACAGGTTTTTAGACTTGAGGAGCTGTTGGTAGAAGGTGTGTCTGGGTAAAGCTCATGTAGTGACTTGTGAGCTGTCTCCAGGCTTCCACCTTTTCATTTTGATCTTCTTTGACTACGTGTGCAAACAAGCTATTTTTGCCAATTTATGACAATGCTTCATCCTGCCAGGCATGCACCATCATGAACGACAGATACACACGAGCATGCATACATGCGCATACACACACACACACACACACACACACACACACACACACACACTGCCTTTAGGATACCAATGGAAGCAAGATGCAAATCAGTCTAGTAAATCAACTCAGTCAAAAGCGTTCTTAAAGTTAGGGGTGTGAGGATTTACACGGGCAACTAGCATGCTAGCTCAGTTCGCCTCCGTTACACTACCACTGCTTGCACTGACGTGTGCACTTGTGCCATTACGATGAGAGTGCCCAGCCTTTGCCCACCTGAGATTCATTACCCTCTTAGGGCAGTGATGCCCATACTGCCCAGGCAAGGCACTGGTGAAGATCATGAATCACACACAGAGAATGAAGAGAATTGTCTGATTGACTTGGCCCTGGAGGAGAGACATCTGGAGATTATGCATCAGACCTGGAAGCTGGCCAAACAGTATAAGTTATCTCAGCCTCTGCTAGCTCACTGTCACATCATTTGTACGGTAATTCTAATTATTTTGACTTTTTTGACCTTGTCGCTAATTGAATGTAATGGCATTCATCAGCAATGTCATCAGCATGCATTCCAGGGAGGTTAAAATGGCAGTGTACAAGCAAGCACTGCTACACAGATGTTGCTTATTGACACGGCAGGTTCTCAGGCCAAAAAGTCGTCAATAAGCCTGGCTTCATTTCTGAAGCTATCACATCCAGGGGACTAAATGTCTCCACTGTGATGCACAGTGGAGACATGCACCTGGGTGCTATGATTGATGCACCTGGGGCTATGATTGAGTGAATATGCAAGCTGTCACCAGAGTTACCTCAACATAGCTACACTATTGTTTTTTGGCAATCTTTGACAGATTGATTAGCTTTTTTTTCTTCAGAAATACTGTGTGTGTCTGTATTCATCTGAGTCAGTGAGTGTTTTTTCAGTGTACCCTGAAGGACTGCTATTTTCCAGCGTTGATGTTTTTTTTGCCCTGGCAAAATCTGGCAAGAACCTAATCTGGCAAGAACCTCTTTGATCACACACCTCTTCCTTGCTCTGCATAAGCCTTCAAAGGCAATACAGTCAAACTGAGGAGTCTGCACACTAACGGTATGCCTAGGTAGGCCTACACTTACACTACCGTTCAAAAGTTAGGGGTCACCGAGACAATTTCATGGTTTCCATGAAAACTCATACTTTTATTCATCAAATGAGTTGCAAAATGTATAGAAATTATAGTAAAGACATTGACAAGGTTAGAAATAATGATTTTTATTTTAAATAATATTTTTGTCCTTCAAACTTCAAAGAATTTGCAGCCTTGCAGATATTTGGCATTCTAGCTGTCAATTTGTTGAGGTAATCTGAAGATATTTCATCCCACGCACCTCCCACCAGTTGAATTGGCTTGATGGACACTTCTTACGTATCATACATACCAAGCTGCTCCCACAACAGCTCAATAAGGGTTGAGATCTGGTGACTGCGCTGGCCACTCCATTACAGAAAGAATACCAGCTGACTGCTTCTTCCCTAAGTTCCCATAGTTCTTGCATAGTTGGAGGTGTGCTTTGGGTCATTGTCCTGTTGTAGGAGAAAATTGGCTCTGATGAAGCGCTGTCCACAGGTTATGGCAGGGCGTTGCAAAATGGAGTGATAGCCTTTCTTATTCAAAATCCTATCCCAATAACCTTTTACATTGTACAAATCTCCCACTTTAGCTCCAGACCCTCACATTACCTCTACCATGCTTGACAGATGGCGTCAGGTACTTCTCCAGCAACCTTTCACTTGTTCTCCGTCTCACAAATTTTCTTCTGTGTGATCCAAACACCTCAAACTTAGATTAGTCTGTCAATATCATGTTTTTCCAATCTTTCTCTGTCCAATGTCTGTGATCTTTTGCCCATCTTAATATTTTCCATTTATTGGCAAGTCTCAGATATGGATTTTTCTTTGCCACTCGGCCTATGGGTACCATTTATTAAAGGTGCCAGTTGAGGACCTGTGAGGCGTCCATTTCTTAAACTAGAGACTCTAATGTACTTGTCCTCTTGCTTAGTTTGCACCGGGGCCTCCTACTTTTTCTATTCTCGTTAGAGCCCGTTTGTGCTGTTCTCTGAAGGGAGTACACACCATTGTAGGAAATAAGTATAAGTAAGTATAAGTATAAGTATATATACTCTTTTGATCACGTGAGGGAAATTTGGTCTCTGCATTTATCCCAATCCGTGAATTAGTGAAACAACAACAAATCTTCAGTTATGTCAATTTCTTGCATGGAATAGCCTTCATTTCTCAGAACAATAATAGACAGTCAAGTTTCAGAAGAAAGTTATCTTTTTCTGGCCATTTTGAGAGTATAATCGAACCCACAAATGCTGATGCTCTAAATACTCAACTAGATCAAAGGAAGGCCAGTTTTATAACTTCTCTAATCAGCACAACAGTTTTCAACTATGCTAACATAATTACACAAGAGTTTTATCAATGAGCCTTTTAACACAATTAGCTAACACAATGTACCATTAGAACACAGGAGTGATGGTTGCTGGAAATGGGCCTCTGTACACCTATGTAGATATTCCATTAAAAAACAGCTGTTTTCAGCTAGAATAGTAATTTACCACATTAACGTCTAGACTGTAATTCTGATTCTGATTAATTTAATGTTATCTTCATTGAAAAAAAAACAGTGCTTTCTTTCAAAAATAAGGACATTTCTAAGTGACCCCAAACTTTTGAACGGTATAGTGTAGGTATACATACCGTACTGTGAATGTGAAGTGTGTGTGCATATTTGTTACAGCATACCTGTCATCTGCTGATCGATTGCTGACTGCCGACTGCAATTGTGAGTTGTGTGAAGGATGGGGAGGAGGCTGTATGAACTGGTGAACAGCTTTGTGGCGTTGTGTGGAAACAACCACCTACTTTTAAATGTGGCCAAAACAAATGAGATGGTAGTGGGCTTTGCATCATGGGGAAAGAGGTGGAGGTAGTGGAAAACTACCAATATCTGGGTTGGAAATGCAACACTCATGCTGTGTACAGGAAGGGACAGAGCAGACTACTTCTTGAGGAAGCTTAGGTCTTTTAATGTGTGCAGCAGGATGTTGAACATGTTTTACCAGTCTGCTGTTTTAAGTGCCATTTTCTTTGCAGCCATCTGTTGGGGCACCAGTATCAGAGCAAATGACACCAAAAAACTACTGGTCAGACAGCAGAGTGTTTTCAGCTGGAGGTTGCATCAACTTCGATGTAACAAGGACCGTTATAGAAAATCATTCCTGCCCACTGCCATAACTATTTACAATAACTCCCCTTTGTGCCGTGAGAGGAGAATCCTATTCTGAGAGACAATGTGCAGTTTACAACCACTTGCACAGAGACGTTATATCCAATTGTATTTATTTTTGACTTGTATGTATATGTGTGATATATGTTCATATTATTAATTGCTGCTGTAACACCATCATTTCCCTTTGAGCATGAATAAAGTAATCTATCTATCTTTATATGCTTATCTATGTGTATGTGTGTGCAAAGGTGTGTCTGTGTCTGTTTGTCTATCTGTCTGTCCCTATGTATAAGTGTGTGTGTGTGTGTGTGTGTGTGTGGTGTGGTGTGTGAGAGAGTGTTTATGTGTGTGTGGGCATAGTACAGAGTATCAGGCATCAGTATGGAATGTAAGGCACATTTTTCTGTGTCTGTCACATCTACGACGGACCTCCATTCCAGTTGCTGCCTGGTCTCCACAGTGACATCCAGTCTGTTTTGATGTCACCGGCCGTCTGGGAGGGACACTTCCAGTCTGTTGGTATTGGACGGGGCCACAGTATCCCAGGATCCCCCCTCAGGCAAGCTGACCTGCACCCCAAATTTATATTTTTAGGGTGGAGTTATTTCCACTTGTCAAAAGACTGACATTATAGCCGTTTCCTCCACGGAGTCTCTCTGAAGATTTAAGGCCACATTTTTCTGTCAACAGTACAACGATGAAGACACAAATGGATCACTCAGTGTTTTGAATGTAAAGTTATTTTTGTATTTCTTTATTAAAACATCTGAAGAGAAAAAGAGTTCTGATTGATATTTATCTCAATATTCCTGTTGCACAACTGATACAGCAACTCCAAGGTCATGAACTCAATGCCTAGAGACCATACAGTCGAATAAAATTGTCAGTGAAAAGCATCTTCTAAATGACTAAAATTCAACTGTAAAAGTGAATATGCTATATAGCCAATATATTTCAGCTGTTGTTCTATTGGGTTCTCTTGTCTTGGGAGATTAGGTTCCAGTGCAAACCAGGGGGTGTGAGTGTGTGTTTGTACATGTTAGTGTTAGTGTGTGTGTGCGTGTTAGTGTTAATGTGTGTGTGTGTGTGTGTGTGTGTGTGTGTGTGTGAGAGAGAGAGAGAGGTACGGCTGCCTTTGGAATGTTCTCCCGGTGGGGTGTCCACTTGGAGACCCAGGGGGCCGGGAACCTGAAACCGGCTGTCACATGGGCCACAGGCATCGGGTTACACTGGGCAGAGGCACAGCACAGTACAGCACAGCACAACACAGCACAGCACAGCACAGCACAGCACAACACAGCACAGCACAGCACAGCACAGCACAGCACAGCAAAACACAATACAACACAACACAACACAACACAACACAGCACAGCACAGCACAGCACAGCAAAACACAATACAACACAACACAACACAACACAGCACAGCACAGCACAGCACAGCAAAACACAATACAACACAACACAACACAACACAACACAACACAACACAACACAGCACAGCACAGCACAGCAAAACACAATACAACACAACACAACACAACACAACACAGCACAGCACAGCACATCAGAGACCCCGATGAGCCGTGCTGGGCAAAGGTGGAAAGGTATAGAGGAGCCAAGACGTCCAACCTAGTGCATGCATACTGTAATGTACCGATACAAGTGCTTCCTATAAGTATTACTGTTAAAGAATACTATACGGTTACTCTATAGGCTTTATACTAAGTATGACATTCTAAGAGTAGTAAAAGAAAACTTATTTGAGTTCCCTTGGTGCACACATGTAGCATGTAAGGTTTCTATAACAAGAACACTACCACTATTTCAGCACTGTTATCAAAGTCCACTACAGCTATACCTACCTGGTGTGCTAGAATGGCGTATCTTTGTGTCACACAGTGTCTTGTGCATCATATAACCATGTGAGCAGCCTTAGTATTTGGCCTCAAAGCTGCACACACACACACACACACACACACACACACACACACACACACTTACACACATATTCGTCATACGCAAAGAGACAATGATGATCTTCATTTACACCACACAGTTGAGCGTCAGCTGTGGGAAGGAGGACTGCTCTCTCTCTCTCTCTCGCTCACACACACACTGTCACATGCACACATGCACACTGTGGGTGTGTGTGTCTGTGTGTGTGTGCGTGTATGCCTGCTGTCAGAGCTCAACGAGCAGGCACATATGCACTGGCCCCGTTCCAGTTCCAGGTCTCAGACCCTGAGAGCTGCACAGCAGCAGGCAGCCTGAGCAGCAGAGGAGGAGGAGAGGGAGGGAGAGCGGGAGGGCAAGGGGGTGTACCGACCCAAGACCCCCTGTTTGTTTACCCCTTTTTGGCTTTTAACCTCTCCCCATGCCCTGCCATTCATCAGCTTCTCTGGCGGAGCTTTGAGCCCGCTTGCTCTGAGAAGTCTGCAGCTGCGCTGCATGGCACGGCAGTGGGGCAGTAGAACCATGAGACCAGCAGACAGATGAGCCCTGCAGCGGGGCAGTAGAACCGTGAGGAGACCAGCAGGATCTAGGCCCGGATCTAGGCTGCTCAGATTGGGGGGGGCAAATAGAAATTTGGGGTGGGCACAATGCCCGCTCAGTTTCACCTACAAATGCCTTACTTTTCACATTAAAACCCGTATCTAGCAAACATGACATATTACATAGAACTGTTAATCATAGACCTGATTTTAATATTTACAGATATCTAGGCTATATTTAACATTTATTTTCTATGTGGCCTGTTATGAAATCATGTATTGAACAATTAAAGCACAGTTCAGCTTTAAGAAACTCAAATAGTCTACATGCATGCTTAGCATTTTGTCATCATTAAGGCTACTTTGATAAACTCTTAGTCTACTGATTTTAATATTTACAGATATCTAGGCGATATTTGTAACATTTATTTTGTATTTGGCCTGTTATGAAATCATGTATTGGACAATTTAAACACACTGTGAAACCTGAAGCCCAAAGTTGGAGACATGCATTTAGACATTGCTGCAAATGTAAAACCGGATTACTCTGGAGTGGCTAACTGTACAGGGGAATGATTTACACCTTTTTATTCGGTAAGGTCTGCTGTTTCTTATAATATATGGTTTGTCATGTGTTCGGGAAAAAATCGTGAAGTATTCCACCGAGATGAATGGGTAGGGAGATGGGCGCAGAATGTAACATGATACATTAAAGTTACTTTAACACAACAACTTGCGGCCAACATCGTTTAAAAGCTGAGAAAAAGCTCTTTCGTGTGATGTGATACATGTAATATCTTTGTGAAGAGTAGGCTATCGGAGTATAGCCTATTTCAGCAAAGAATGGGTGAATTTGGACGCAATTTCTTTCTTGCCGTGCGCTGTCACATTCTCCACTGCATAAAAGACAGGCTAAATTAATTTGCGTTGTGAATGCTAAGCTTAATCAGGCCATAGGCTAAATAAAAATCGCTAGTCGGATGCAAAGCAGAATATAGAAAGAAATGGGCACCAAGGCCACAGTGGCCTGTGAACCTCCGATTTTCAAAGGGACATCACGGCCAACGCAAGGGGCAACGACGTGGCCGCCGTAAAATTCCCACCCTGCTTATAACACAATTAAGGAATGACCAATGTTAACAAACTAACTGGCTAGATCACCTTAGAAAGCTTAACATGCACATTAGCTAAAAACAAACCTTATTCAAACGAGAATAATACAAAAAAGGTCTTTATTTAAACCAGCATCAAGAATCTATATTACATCTAGTAGCCTATAACCTTTATGGAAATATAGCTAAGCCCTCTCTACTGAAGTATGAAACAGCAAGTGATGCACTCAGTGTGGAATGGTAGGGGAACACGTCGCTGCTGCTCCGGTAGCTTATTTATACTATCCAACCAGCAAATCAGCACCCTCGAAATTCAGACTGGACGAATTAGAAAAGTGTGATTGGCAGATTCAATAGCTGTCAATTAAAATTGACCAATTAGGTGGGGCAGAAGAAATATTTGGAGGGGCATTGCCCCTCCCAGCCCTATTCTAGATCCGGCCATGGGCAGTAGAACCGTGAGGAGACCAGCCGATGAGCCCTGCAGCAGGGCAGTAGAACCGTGAGGAGACCAGCAGATGAGCCCTGCAGCAGGGCAGTAGAACCGTGAGGAGACCAGCAGTCAGATGAGCCCTGCTGTCTTACTGCAAGCCTGACGCCCCATTGCTTGCTTTGGCAACTATGTCTATCAGTCTCTTTGAATGGATTTAAAATGCACATTTCAGTAGGTTTTTCTGTTTTCAGACACAACTTTGGGTTACTTTGGTAATGGTTTATCAACGATTGTTTTTGTTTTTCTAATTCCTTTATTTATATTTTAATTTCATGGATGCATTTTAAAGTGGGAATACCTTCAGAAAGACAAACGTGAGCATTCTTGCTATGAATGTGAGGAACACTTAAGCTCACTGTGTCCCATCTCCACTGTTCCTGTACGGGAGCAATGGGAACTCGGGGATGGGAAAGAGGAAGGACAGATGTCCTCTACCCAGGCCTCTCTCTCCCTCAGAGCGGAGAGAGTGGATGGGATGGGGGGATTAGGCTGCTCTGTCCTCACGATTTACTCCACGGGGAAGAGGCTCCGGCAGCCAAGCTAAAGGGCCTGACCCTTCCTGTGGTTCTCCTCCACGGATGACCAGAGTAAACGGTGGAAGAGAGAGGCCCTGCCCTGCCCTGCCCTGCCCTGCCCTGCCCTGTCAACATAAGGGCCCAGATTCACCACAGGACCTGGTGCGGAGTGTATCTCCACTGTCCTCCTGTTGGGTTCTACAGTGTTGCTCCACTCAGTGGAATGGAGACATGGCATGATCACTCCAGAGAGAGATGCTGACTGCTGGCCCAGATCTGGCCCTGTTACAGCCCTCTGCTGGCACTTCTCTGTGCTCAATGGAAAGGAGAGATACCCTCACTCTGGAGAGTTCCCCCACCCCATCTGGCCCTGTTATGGCCCTTAGCTGGTTCTCCTCTGATCCAACGCAGTACACACCCCAGATCCAACCCAGGACACACCCCAGATCCAACGCAGTACACCTTTTATTGCTTCCAAGTCGGCTGATGTTGTTAATGTTTGTCCATTGGGAGCTTGCTATGGCTAGCTTTTGCCCTGGGCATCTGACATCCTTCCCATCCATCTGTGAGCCGGTGCTGCACTTCACTGTCTGGTCGAGGGGATTTCTCGGGACAGCAGCTGGAGCTTCTCTGCGAAAGATCTGCCGAGGCCGCCGAGCTGTTTCTGACCTGTGAGCTGCCATGCCAACTGCCTGGAGTCTGGATTGAGCAGATTAACGTTAACGTTAACGTTGAAGAACTCTGCATCATGGACCAACAAACTGTCGCTGTTTAAAAGTCCACCGAGTTGCTGATCTACAAGATCGCCCACTACTTCGGACTGTTATGCTTCCAGTGATCTCCAGACTAACAAGGCCTAATGTTAACGTTATCTCCAGACTGCCTGCGAGTTCACCGGGTTGGTCAGTTGTAAAGAACTTTGTTGGCGTTGCATCGGTTGTGGAGACACAGCTGTGCGCAGTTTCATGCGAGTCATCATTGCCCTTGGACATTTTCAGCCGGTTGGAAATTGGACGGTTGAAATTCTTCCATATCTGGTATCCATCTCGGGTCGCTTGCCTTCTGCGGCCTGGTGTCCAGTTGTATGTTTGTTTTAAGTGCGTAGATGTTGTGTCCAGTAGCCGCTGTTAGGATCTTCACAGTGTGTAGGGGCCTGGGGCGAAGTAAGGGGGTGGAAGGTGGGGATTGAGGGAGGTGGTGGTGGGGTGGCAGAGAGAGAGAGAGGGGGGGGGGGGGGGAAGAGATTTCATCCCCAAGAAAAAGTTTGTTTGAAGATTCTTGTTTATTCTGGGTCTACTGTGCTTCCTCTCTTCTCTTTTTCTCTCTTTCCTTCAGTCTCTATCTCTCACTCCACTACTCTCTCTCTCTCTCTCTCTCTCTCTGATTCCTTCTGTATCCCCTTTTTCCTCTCACGCCCTCTCCCTTTTCTCTCTCTCTCTCTCTCTCTCTCTCTTTCCATCTGTCCATCCAAACCTGTCCTCTCTCTCTGTGAAGCGTCAGCTGATTTTATATCAGCAGCTCCTCTCAAAAGAAAAAAAAGCAGGGAATAAACTGGGGACCACTGTCTAGCACCAGGGAGTGAAGCTAAAAAAAAAGAAAGGATCGAAAGAAAATCCGACAGACATCAAAAGGGAAGAAGTTCCAAAACACACAAAACTCTTTCAAATTCAGCACTCGGGTATCCACAGGTTCTTTCTTTCCCTCGGACATCAAACGGAAACTTGAAAGGGGCTCGACGGCGAGCTTGATGTAACTTATTCATTGGGAAAGTTCTTTTTTTTCTTCTTTTCTCTTTTCCACTTCTACAACCACCACCCTTCCTTCTCTCCTGGTCTCTTAGCACCCCGTTATAGTTGTCTCTCTCTACCGGATGAGTGCACTCACACACTTTATGCAATGACAGTGGTGAACTACTCTTCTGCTTTATTGCATTTTGTAGTGGTACTTTAATCCATATCAGATCCATTACTTTAACGTATACTCTCAACTATGCATATTATGCATGTTATAGTTCTCATTCATATATTGGTCAAGTCAAGTCAGTTTTTTTATATAGCACATTTAACGCAACAGAGTATATGTACATGAGGAGGAGGAGAGGGAGGGGGGGAGGGCAAGGGGGTGTACCGACCCAAGACCCCCTGTTTGTTTACCCCTTTTTGGCTTTTACAGTTTTTCTCGATCGTTTCGATACCTGTGTCAACTCTGACATCACGTTCTCAAAACAGTTAACACCCGTGTCTGAACAAAAGCACTCTGGACAAAATGACACATTTTGCTTGCAAAAGGCTGTTACTCTCTCAAAACACTTAAAACATAGCCTGGGTGTTCCCATGCTGCCTTGCGCACGATTTGATTCACGCTGCTAAGGCAGCCTGGAGACCATGGAGCAAATTTTTGCCTGAGATAGGGAACCAATCACAGAACAGGTGGGAAAGCAAGACGATGATAAGCTATGCACAGACGCATTTGATAGACATCCGTGGCACCCAATAAACGGATCTGGGCATTTTTTTCAAATACGAGAAAATGAAGGTTTGGTTCCCAGACCACGTCTCTTTGAGAAGTGGTGGCGCTAGCCAGGCTACTTAAAACATGCAGCAAAAGCAAATCTTGCCTTCAAACATTACAACTTGTTGCCAATTCAAAAACACTCTTTAATCAATCATTACACACTGGACAACAAAATGCAAAATCTAGTTCTCAAAATGAGCATTTTTGCTATGTCTGTTCTTTCTCATTTTTCTGGTATCAGAAAAAAACTCTGAAAAGACAAAATGTGCCGAATAAAAAAAATAATTTATTCATTCCTCCCAAGATGTAACTGTCATTGTAAGACATACAGCAACCACCTAGTAAGATATTGTAAATTTCATTGAACTACAACTTTCATCGAAATAGACCTACAAGACCAACTCGTTTTGATACCTGTGTCAATTCTGAAATCACACTCTCAAAACAGTTAACACCCGTGTCTGAACAAAAGCACTCTGGACAAAATGACACATTTTGCTTGCAAAAGGCTGTTACTCTCTCAAAACACTTAAAACATGCAGCAAAAGCAAATCTTGCCTTCAAACACTACAACTTGTTGCCAATTAAAAAACACTCTTTACAGTTTTTCTCAGTCGCTTTGGTGCTTTTCTCAGATCAGAATGAAAATTCTCATAACTATTAGTTTAACCTCCACAACATTTAGTCATTTGTGCACATCATAGTAGCAATTTCTCCTTCCTCTGAACAAATTGCAAATACTTTTGGACATATATCAGTTGCTTTCATACAATTCTCTGCTGTTTTATAACATCATTTGCTTATGTCATGTCAGTCAAAATGAACTATACTTATGGATGCTGAATAGGTGTTCCCAATAAAACTAATAGTCTTCATTTCATTGCTTGAATCATTTCATACAAAATTGGTGAACTAGATATCAAATTCTGTCACAATGCTGTAGAATTGCAAAGAGCATATACAGTAAAAATGTGAAACGTACGTATTCACTGTCTTGTATTCACTTACTCTCCTAACTACAGCAATGTGTAACTTTACTGTAGTTTTCAAATGGCTGTACAAGTGTATAGTGCTGTCTTGAGCATGTTCAGGTAGTGTCACAGAGTTCTGACCTTTTTTTGCATTGGAAAACACTGAGAGAATAAACTGTCATAATGAAAACATGACAAAGCCATGTTAGAATATCTTGTTCATAAACGATGGTGTCAAGACTTTTCATTTTGATGACACTGACAGTTTCATTGACATGAATACTTGCTTTTGAGGAATGGACTATCCATTTTGAGCAAGTGACGTGCTTTTGCAGGTTATCCACTAGGTTTTGCAGTTTGCACTAATTGTTTTGAGAAATGCACTAAATGCTGTGCAAATGTTAAAGGAGAATTCCGGTGTGATATTGACCTAAAGTGTATCGAAACATGATACCGAGTGTGAAAATAATTCAGTGGAAATGCATGGATTCCATTTGCTGCTACTGGAAGAAACTGGAATCCATGCATTTCCACTGAATTATTTTTGGAATCTGATCCCTTATCATACCTGTTCATTCTTACTCGTTGCTCGACTTATCGTGACTAAATTCAAGATGGCTGCAAACGTTAAACTTCGTGAAGATACTGTCTGTATAAATCGTCTTGTAAGTAAACTACCAGTGCTTTTTCAAAGTTCTCAATGTCTCGTTTTAAATGTCAGGGCCCTAGGAAGTCTACCAATGAAGTGTGGAGATACATTGAGCCTCGTAAATGGGTGTAAAACAGTGATTTATTTGCATGGCTAGCCCGATGCCGAAGCACCACTACTGAAAAAGTTGTTGGTAGCATCGGCTAACTAGCGCCAGATTTTGGAGTGCAGGGGACAAGTCGAGATGGGCTATGAGACATACGTTCACACTCGGTATCATGTTTCAATACACTTTAGGTCAATATCACACCGGAATTCTCCTTTAATAGTGATGTGAAAAAGCACCAAAGCGACTGAGAAAAACTGTAATCGAACATTACACACTGGAAACAATATGCAAAATCTAGTTCTCAAAATGAGCATTTTTGCTATGTCTGTTCCATTACTTTCTCATTTTTCTGGTAGGCCGATCAGAAAAAAAACTGAAAAGACAAAATGTTCTGAATAAAATTTTTTATTCATTCCTCCTAAGATGTAACTGCCATAGACATGCAAGACATACAGTAAATAGCAAGATACTGTACATTTCATTGAACTACTAACTAACTTGTCATTTTTCATCAAAATAGACCTACAGTAAACACCTTTTGTACCGTTTTCTCCACCAAATAGGCAATACAGTACTTTGTCTAAATGTGCATTAGAACCATACTTGCAAATAGCAACACAGAACAGACAGCTCTTATGTATAATGAATGATTGCTGAATGAAGAATTGTGCAAAGGAGGAGTTTCACACAGGTGTATCAGAGATTCAGACTTATGCAAGGAATCTATACCACCTGTGAAAAGATGTTTTCCTTTTGTTTATGTAACAGGGTAATACTTAGGAAGGGCCAAGGGGCCAATCACAGTAGCCTGACTACGCCACCCTGAGGCCTAGTGCATCAGGGAATCTTTAAGAGATCGTACCTCTAAACCGAGACTGCTCTTTCAGGTTCGTAATTACACCATGGAGACATGATTCCAGGAAAACAAAGGATTTATTAATACACAAACGGTTGGGCAGTGGGGATCTGAGGGTGGCAACTATGGACGTCCACACAAATATTTTACATGCAAGCATAAAGAAAAGCTCACCTGTTACACAGCAAAGGCACACCGCAAAGCGATAAGCAATACACAAAACCCCACCACACGTATGCTTAGACTAGCCCCCCTCAGAGCCACCTCCCTACTAAATAAACATAAAAGTTACACAAACAGAAGGACAAGACAGGCAACACAAAACATAAACCAAACATAAAATAACCAAAGCAAAACCAAGACAAGACAAGACAAGACAAGACAGCAGCACGACCCATGTTACCACAATATACATGACAGGAAACCACAAATGTACAGAGAGACAGCATACCTGACAATAGCACAGGCAGGGGCTACACCAGTGGCGTCTACATTGCTACTGGCTGCTGCCCCTCTTTAGCGCTCCACTGGTGCCAGATTGCTTAATTGCCTATGCCCCGCCCCCTTCATTAGCACTGGCAGGTGCTATGGGGAAGGTCTACCTGCTACATTTAGCATGGGAAAACCAATAGAGTTTGGGGCTTTTGAATGACACCTGTGTTAACTGTTTTGCAAAAGGGTGTGATAAATGTGTGAACCCAATGAAAATGTGTGACCAAGTGGGTTCTAGTTTACTTAAGCAGGTAAAAGCAATCGAGAAAAACTGTAGCCTCTCCCCATGCCTTATACTCTCAACTATGCATATTATGCATGTTATAGTTCTCATTCATATATTGGTCAAGTCAAGTCAGTTTTTTTATATAGCACATTTAACGCATTAGAGTATATGTACATGCTGATGTTTAAATGTTGACCTAGACATGGGTCAAATGAAATCCTCCCAGTGCTTATTGCATTGTGTACACTACACTACAATTTGATGCGTCGGCCCCTTGTGCTGGATGTGCCCGGCTGATGTAATACAGGAGGTTTGCCGTGCAACTCTGAGAGGGCAGTAGGGCCGACTGTCCGACTCGGTCCGTGTGTGTGTGTGCTGTCTGCTGTCTAAAACTGTACATTTCAATTGCAATTTTGTCTAACAAATTCAACAAACGTTGTCACGGGCAGTATGAAAATGGACTCTCACACACGCACAAACACAAACACACACACAAAACACACACACACACACACACACACACACACACACAAGAGTACAAACATGTACACCTTCAGTGCTGGATCTCTTTCACTCATATTCCATTTCTCAAGCCTTTCCCAGGCAGGCTGTGTACCTGGCTCTGATGCCTCTGTTTTCCTGATATTGCTTCCTCCATTCTCCTGCTCTGAGAATCTATTAGCTGCACACCCACTCCAGTGAGATCGCAGTAATCTAATATCAAGCCACTCTCTAGGATCAAACACAGTCAGCCTTTGGAGTGTTTTTCTTGGGCCCTGTTGAATCCCTATACCCATGCATGTGTGTGTGTGTGCGTGTGTGTGTGTGTGTGTGTGTGAGTGACAGAACAGGACAATGTGAGAGTGATAGAAAATGAGTTGGTGTGTAAAGTTTGTGAGAGTGTGAGTGAATGAATGAATGAGTGAGTGAATGTGTGTGACCGTGCTCATGTGTGTGTGTGTATGAGAGACAGTGTGTGTCTGCGTGTGTGAGAGAGAAAGTGTGTGTCTGTGTGTGTTTGGGTATGTGTGTGTGTGTGTGTATGTGTGTGAGAGAGAGAGAGAGAAGGGAAATAGAGACTCTGTATGTGTGAGACAAGGAAATCTATTTGATGCCTGCCAAACATAGTCTTGGTCTGAAATGTAGAACAGATATCTTTCAGTGATAAGCTGTAGGCGTTCACACAATCCATCGCATTTAACGCCAGCCATACACAATACAAAACAACAAAAAAACAAAAACCTTCACAAAACTGTTCACTGATCAGTTAAACTTTCATCTGTGCTTTGGTTACCTGATTTCCCCAGTCTAAACGACACCACTGTCTTCAACAAGCTACCTCACATCAGGTGAATATAATGTGCTTGCTTTGACATGTAAGGCCTATTCGTGAACAGGACCCAAAAATCATTTTAGGCGTCAAATTAAGCGATGTCAGCGATTTCCTCATGCCTGCTCAACCACTGCATGAATTGGCTGGTGTTGTAACGTTGCATTCCTGTTCCATGTGGGAGCATGTTTTTTTATGTTTAGCTCTGGAGTAATAAGCATGTGGCTGACACCGGCAAGTTGCCCAATGAAAATGATTGGATTTTATTGGACTGGATTTGATTTCGGCTTCCAGGGCTGGGCGCCACGGACCACACCCCCACATGGCACTTGACAATCCGTTCAGAGAATCATTTTATGGTACTCTGCAGGCCCGGATCTAGGCTGCTCAGATTGGGGGGGCAAATAGAAATTTGGGGTGGGCAGAATGAATACACCCCCCCCCCCTCCCCTCAGTTTCACCTACAAATGCCTTACTTTTCACCTTAAAACCTGTATCTAATTAGCCTAGAAATCTAGACGCACCCTAGCGGCGACAAATTAATTTGCTCAGCCTGTACGTCTAGTATCGAACCATAGGAATTTCTATTGGCTTAACACCGTGGATGTTCTCCAATCACAGCGCTATATTTCGTTAGAGAGTCTTAAGACGGGCTTAACAGGATAACGACATCCTGCGACGGTGAACAACAAGGAAGGTGGCTATGGCGAACGAAGAGCGGTTGTTTGAATCTGCGTTAGTGTCAACTTTGGAGGAGTTGGACTTGTGCTTTTCTTTGAAAGTAGAGCAACACAATGCACTTAAGTCATTCCTTTCGAAGAAGGATGTATTTGCCGTTTTGCCGACCGGATACGGATATGGTCGTAGCGCTGGCCTATTGCATGCCTAGGCAGTTTGAAAGACAATTCTCTGCCCGCCCCTTGGATTAAGCAGGTGAATGATTCGATTCCAGACTATACATTTCAATGATATAGGATGGCCCGCCAGGCTAGTATCTAATAGCAAACATGACATATTACATACTCTAGAACTGTTAATCATAGACCTGATTTTAATATTTACAGATATCTAGGCTATATTTAACATTTATTTTCTATGTGGCCTGTTATGAAATCATGTATTGAACAATTAAAGCACAGTTCAGCTTTAAGAAACTCAAATAGTCTACATGCATGCTTAGCATTTTGTCATCATTAAGGCTACTTTGACAAACTTTTAGTCAGCTGATTTTAATATTTACAGATATCTAGGCGATATTTGTAACATTTATTTTGTATTTGGCCTGTTATGAAATCATGTATTGGACAATTTAAACACACTGTGAAACCTGAAGCCCAAAGTTGGAGACATGCATTTAGACATTGCTGCAAATGTAAAATGGATTACTCAGGAATGGCTAACTGTACAGGGGAATGCTTTACACCTTTTTATTCGGTAAGGTCTGCTGTTTCTTCTAATATATGGTTTGTCATGTGTTCGGGAAAAATTCGTGAAGTATTCCACCGAGATGAATGGGTAGGGAGATGGGCGCAGAATGTAACATGATAAATTAAAGTTGCTTTTCTCGCGAACCGTTTACAACTTGCGGCCAACATCGTTTAAAAGCTGAGAAAAAGCTCTTTCGTGTGATGTGATAATTGTAATATCTTTGTGAAGAGTAGGCTATTAGGGGTTTGCACGGACGTCACGTTCTGGCCGGTAACCATGGTAACCCAGCACGCGCGGCCATATTGGCGATACTCGGTGAATGAAGTACAATGGAGTATTATGCACTTTGGATATCTTACGTGATTGTAGCCGTGTCTAAACAACAGAAAAGCTCATCAAAATGTGTCTACGATGCAAAGGCATATGGGGCAGTACTTGGACCACAAGAAAATGTGCAACGTTTCGAGAAATTACATTTTATTGGCAGCGCAGATCCATATGAGTTGGGTGAGGGAGACGAAGTACCAAGTTCAACCACAAGCGCCCCCCTTCCTCTGATAACTTCTGGCATTATTCTCCTTTCTCCCTGTTTTTTTAATAACTTTTGGAAGTCGATACCTACACCAGATGTTTTTCTCAGTCTGACCTATTGGTACAACCTAAAATACGGCAATAACTAACCATTTTCCTTGACGATGTTAGGGATTTACTTCAGTGCCACATCCAATATGGCAACGTCCAAATCTGATGACACGCCGTGCAAACCCCTAATCGGAGTATAGGCTATTTCAGCAAAGAATGGGTGAATTTGGACGCACTTTCTTTCTTGTCGTGCGCTGTCACATTCTCCACTGCGTAAAATACATAGGCTAAATTAATTTGCGTTGTGAATGCTAAGCTTAATCAGGCCATAGGCTAAATTAAAATCGCTAGTCGGATGCAAAGCAGAATATAGAAAGAAATGGGCATCAAGGCCACAGTGGCCTGTGAACCTCCAATTTTCAAAGGGACATCACGGCCAACACAAGGGGCAACGACGTGGCCGCCGTAAAATTCCCACCCTGCTTATAACACAGTTAAGGAATGACCAATGTTAACAAACTAACTGGCTAGATCACCTTAGAAAGCTAACATGCACATTAGCTAAAAACAAACCTTACTCAAAAAAGGTCTTTATTTAAACCAGCAACAAGAATCTATATTACATTTGGTAGCCTATAACCTTTATGGAAATATAGCTAAGCCCTCTCTACTGAAGTATGAAACAGCAAGTGATGCACTCAGTGTGGAATGGTAGGGGAACACGTCGCTGCTGCTCCGGTAGCTTATTTATACTATCCAACCAGCAAATCAGCACCCTCGAAATTCAGACTGGACGAATTAGAAAAGTGTGATTGGCAGATTCAATAGTTGTCAATTAAAATTGACCAATTAGGTGGGGCAGAAGAAATATTTGGAGGGGCATTGCCCCTCCCAGCCCTATTCTAGATCCGGCCATGGTACTCTGCAAGACTGCAAGAGGGGTGAGGAGATGAGAGAGGAGAAAAGCTCTCTCGTGTGGTGCTTTTGGACGTTGATTTGGAAGATATCAGGATGACAGCGAAAGCACAAACTTTGATTTCCAAAGAGGTTTGGGTAGTTTATGAACAGTCGAGTCCAGCTGCTATGTAACTGGCAGGTAACTCATACTGTAAGTTGTTTGTGGATTAGCATTGACTGTTCTTCTCTTTCTGAGGTGATTTTTTGAAGATTTCTTAAGATTCTGAAATCTTTAGCAAAACACGATTTACAGTGCAGTTAAAATGTTCGGTTACACTTTACTTAAAGGTATCTACATAAGAGTGACATGACTGTCATGAATGTATCATAAACATCATAAACATTATATTACAAAAGTCATAAACGTTTATGACATAACGCCTCTGTCACTTGCTTCTATCAAGTGTCATTCGGTTTTTGTCATGGCAAGTTAGGGTTAGGGTTATCACTGTCACTCTTATGTACAGTAGATACCTTCAAGTAGGGTTGCCAACCGTTCCATAAAATACGAAATCGTCCCGTATTTGAAAGGAAAATTAACTGATATGGAACACATTTTGTTCCGTATTATTGAGAATCAACTTGTGCAAATTCATGACAGATCACCGGAACGCCGCTCAGCCAATCAAAATTAAGCTAAGCATATTATAATGGTGGAAACACATTAACACACAAAACATGTGTGTATCTTATGTCTTATTATTGTGTGATTTGGGTTTTACAGTACTTTCCAATCTGATGTAATGTGAGACTTTGTTCCTAATGACATTCTGATCGTGTCTGGTAGAATGGCTCCTTCATAGGTCATGTCTGGGCTGTGAAGGGTCTGTGCTTTGCCTTCTAGGCCATACGTGGTCTACTTCCCTTCTCCTTGGTCATATATGGTCTTTTACCTTTGCTGTTTATTCACACCTTTAACTCCTCTGCTTTAACATGTCTGTTTTTAACTCCTGTTTTCGCCCCCTGTCTGACAGTTCAGCTTACAATAAATGTCACACCTTTCCATACCTATTAATAAATGCAGTATAAGTATATATACTCTTTTGATCCCATGAGGGAAATTTGGTCTCTGCATTTATCCCAGTCCGTGAATTAGTGAAACACACAAAGCGTACACACAGTGCGGCGAAGGACACACTAATCCCAGTGAGCTGCCTGCATCAACAGCGGCGCTCGGGGAGCAGTAAGGGGTTAGGTGCCTTGCTCAAGGGCACTTCAACCATGCCTACTGGTCGGGGTTCGAACCGGCAACCCTCAGGTTACAGGGCCGAAGTGCTAACCAGTAGGCCACGGCTGCCCCATAAAGTAGTCCTGACTTATAAAACTTTTATAAATGTGTTATTGAAACAAGGGAAAAAAACACCACAAATGTAGTATATTCATAGTGATTTGTAGCGTATTCATAGTATTGTAGCATTATTGTATTCATTTGACAGAATTTAGTAAACAGTGCACAATTTTGTAAAATGTTGCACGATTTAGTAAAACAATACATCATACATAATTTTTTGCTAAACGTCTTGCAACACACACACACACACCACATAGCTTATATCAATACCCCCCCCCCCCCCCCCCCCCCCCCATATTCCAAAGCCATTGCCTTCCAATGTGCAGCTCATTGAGGTGGTGTTTCTTTGGCCTGAGCTCAGCTGTGTGGACCAAACCTCCCGCAGGCCATAGAGGGGATGGGTCCTCAGGTTCCTCTGGGCACTGAGAGGTGGACAGGACCAGATGTGGCTTCCACACAGCTGCCCGAAGAAAAAGAAATCAGAAAAACAAAAACAGAATGACCCAAGGAGAGAGGGAGAGAGGGAGAGAAGGAGGGAGGGAGGGAGTGGTCAGCCTCAGAGGAGGAAGTTGTTTTTTTTATTTCTCATCTGAGGACTCCTCGGATGTTTTCCCGTGATTGCATTAGTTGCCTCTTAACACATTTCTCCACTCAGACGGCTCTGATCACATGGCCACACAGGAACATCACTGCATTAGCCTTGCAAATGAATCTACTCAACACAGGACTCTCCTTACAGTACAAGGGGTGTGGAGATACTTGGAGATTTGATTTGTTTGTCATAGACTGGACACAGAGTGGGACAGAGGAACTCCATCCTAAAAGAGGGATAGGGTTGGGTGGGGCTGGGTGGGGTTTGTGGGGTAAATGAAACATGAAAGGTCAATAGGGTGATTCAGAGAGATGCAAGCTGGAAGAGGGAAAGTACACAGGACTGTGTGTGTGTGTGTGTGTGTCTCTGTGTGTGTGTGTGTGCATGTGTGTGTGTGTGTGCATGTGTGTGTGTGTGTGTGTATGTGTGTGTGCATGTGTGTGTGTGTGTATATGTGTGTGTGTGTGTGTGTGTGTGTGCATGTGTGTGTGTGTGTGTGTGTGTGTGCATATGTGTGTGTGTGTGTGTGTGTGTGTGTGTGCATATATGTGTGTGTGTGTAACACAGGATTTCTTTTTTGGGGGGCTGGGGTTGGGGTGGGTGGTCAGAGAAAGGTCAAGTATGGATGAACACTACTCTGGGACTGGGTTATGGCCAACATAGCTTTTCAATTCCGGGGATGGTGGTGGAAGGGCGGGGTGCTGAAAGGTTGGCCAGGGACTCTGGGGAGACCTGGGATGCCAGTGGCATCTGGAAGCAGACAGGCCGATCACCTTGTTTGGGCTGGCACCTGGCCTGTCTGTCTGTCTGACCGTCTCTCTGTCTGGCTGGGTGACTGTCTGTCTGACTGGCAGAGATGCCCGTCTTTCATCCTGGAGGAGCCACAACAGGGTGGAGAAGCAGCTGCTGCAACATGGGTGTTCCCCCCAGAGCCTTGGGCCTGTAAAGGAAGAAGAGACAGAGAGGGTGGGGAAAAGAGAGAGAGAGAGAGGAGGGAGAGGGAGAGAGATGGAGAGAGAGAGGGTGGGGAGGAGGGACGGGAGAGATAAGAAGATGTAGAGGGAGGGGAGAAAGAGATAGAACAGAGGAAGAGAGATAATGAGACAAATACATGTAATAGGGAGAGAGTGAAATGGAAATGAAGTGAGAGAGGGAGGGAAGGAGGGAGAGAGAGAGAGGGTGAAACAAAGTAGAAGAGAGATAGAGTGAGGGAACTATTAATGTAAACACAAATAAGGAAGGAGAGGAAACCAAAGACAGGGATGAGAAAGGAGAGAAAGAGATAGAAGAGAGAAGGCAAGATTTGTCCCATCCTCCCCTGACAGGATCACCCACCCCATCCTCACCCCCAGGATGTCCTCGTCAACCCTGAAAGTGATCCCTCTCTCCCCGCCCCACCTCTCTGTCCTCTCTCTCCCAGCATCCTCCACTCTCTCTCTCACTGCCCATCGATTTGTTGTTTTTCTCTGCTCTTTGTGCTGTGTTGTTCTTTATGTGGGGGGATACATGGAGCACACCTGATCTCTGATGGGTACACTACATAGCCATTCATTTCCACACACAAGAGTTGGTAGCAGCCTCCACAAATGAGTTTTGTGCTCTCACATATCAGCTGTCTCACATTCCTCATCGTCGTCGCACCTAAAGATGTTTGTCTGAAGGCCCAATGCCTTGTGAATGCCTTGATGATATGAAAGTGTAAGTAAGTAAATGAAACGGAAGCTAGAAAAGAACAACTCAAACATGCACTTCCCTTCTTCCCTTCTTCTACCTCTCCCTCCTTCTACTTCTACTACTCTTCCCTTCTTCTACCTCTCCCTCCTTCTACTTCTACTACTCTCTCCTTCTTCTACCTCTCCCTCCTTCTACTTCTACTACTCTCTCCTTCTTCTACCTCTCCCTCCTTCTACTTCTACTACTCTCTCCTTCTTCTACCTCTCCCTCCTTCTACTTCTACCTCTCCCTCCTTCAACTACACTTTGACTTCCGAGAATAAATAAAGGTTGAATGAATGAATGAATGAATGAATGAAGGAATGACTCACTCTCAAACGTCTGCACTCTCATCCCGTGGTAATGGTTTTGATTGATGTCATTCCTACCCAAGGTCTCCTCTTCAATGTAGCTTGAATGTTGTTCTTTATTGTTGTAAGTCGCGTTGGATAAAAGCGTCTGCTAAATGGATAAATGTAACGTAGATGCGGGAGTATGTGAGCTATATGGGTTTGCTGCTCACTGAGGCTTCCCATTGTGGTCAGCTCACCCCAGCCATCCCCACCCATCCCGATCTGGAAACAGACACACTGCAGCAGGTCAAACAGTGTCCAGCAACCATACTGATCTTACAGGGACACAATATACTCAAGGTCATGGGGGACACACTCACACACAGACGGGGTTATCCCAGGGCGTAACGGTCTGTAAA
>NC_055962.1:11075694-11085694 GCF_018492685.1 Alosa sapidissima
AGGAGTGTTCTGCTGCATCTGTAGCAGTGCAGTGGACGAGGAGGACACTTAGACTAGCGAAGTCCCTATCCCACAGTGCTCCTGCAGCCCAGCCTGTAAAGGACACTGCAGCTCTCCAACCTGTAAAGGACACTGCAGCTCTCCAACCTGTAAAGGACACTGCAGCTCTCCTACCTGTAAAGGACACTGCAGCTCTCCAACCTGTAAAGGACACTGCAGCTCTCCTACCTGTAAAGGACACAGACCATTTCAACTGCAGAGCTGCGCTGTACTGTGCGTGCCTTTGCATGTAATGCAAAATGGGTCACGGCAGTGGAACTGTGGAACTAATCTGCAAGAGATATCTGGGCTGGATCTTTCTCACAGTGACCTCTATGACACAAGCTAGGTCAGACTAGCGTTCCAGCAATCACTAACCCCTACAAAACACCCTACTCCACGCATGCACACACACACACACACACACACACACACACACACACACACTCAATCTGTAAATGTGGATGTGGTGATCCAGAACTCCAATTTGCGTTGAAAAATTGGGGTTTTCAGTGGAGTTCATTCTTCATTTTGTCGACACATTCTCTCTACCGACAAATTACTTCTCCACGTAATTCCTCTAACCATGGGCAGATTCACTTCAATAGAGCACCAGTCATGTTTCAAGTCTCCTGGTTGATTTTTGTCACAGAAAGTCATTCATCATCATTATAGACTTTTGCCTCCATCAAATACCAGACGTGTCACTGCCAGTAACAAAGAGTATCATGATCAAAATAAAGCTATAAAAATGTACCATTAAAATGATTTGTAGCTAATCTACTGATCACACACATATGGTAATAAATGGTCATAAAGGGCAGCAATTTTTGAAAACTGTGCTGCGTGAGACTAAAAGACTAAAAATCGGTATAAAACATAATCTCTTGGTGATTTATTGTAATCTCACAATGAAAAAAATGAGGAAAAATCCAACCTTGAAGGGAAGCAAATTTATTTTGAGAAAAAGGAAAATTTCATAAAGAAATAAATATTTTTAACAAAAACACGTCGCTCACAATTATTTTCATTGTGAGATTACAATAAATCACCAACAGAATGTTTTTTATACCGGTTTTTAGTCAACTTTAGCAGAGGTGCCAATAATTCTGGAGGGTACTATAACTAGTAGAATGTCCAGACAGACAGTGCAATGACTCTAGGCAGTGACAATATCTTTCCACCTGCAAGGAGGGACAAAACATCAGCCAACGTCCAAACAACAAAACACACACCAATAAAGGCTTACGCACACAACTGGCGACGCGACAGCGATTTATGGCAGGCGCACAGCAAAATGGAATAGAATCTATTGAAGTGAATGGTGCAACGCACACAGCAAGTGGAACGACAGGGCAACCGTTGCCGTCGCTCGACCCTTTTCTATTTTTCAGAGCGATTTTGACACGTCATAATAGAAAACAGCTGTCTGGCCACTGAATCGATGGGTGATCGCGTCACCAGCAGTGTGTGTAGTAAAGCGATTACAGAATTCCACCTTCGCATTTGACTGTCGCATCGCCCACCGTGTGCGGTGGGCTTAAAAGTGTTAAATTGTAGCCATATTTCTAGTCGTTTGAAGCCATCTGTTGGCTTTGTGCACATTTCTGTCAGAATAACTCCTCTCTGTTTACAGACAACAGATGCTGAGCATGCAGGTAAAGACTTTTATTTGCTGTTAATGACTATCATTACTTCATGGGACGTTCACACCAATAATGATATTTTGACATTTTTGCACAGCCTAATGCTTTAATAAAAAATATCGATATTTGGCAGCAGTGGCGATACAATATATTGCGCAAGTGGCAATACGATATATCATATTTCAGTATAGAAACTACAGCCCTAATCTGTACCATGAGAGTGACAAGAAAATTATGACTATTTTTGGGGTCAGCTATGCCCTGAAGTCTAATGAAGCCTTGATTTTGTAGTAAATTAAATTGACATCTCAGCATGTCAAGCATAATGGAACAGCTGTTCAGACACTTCAAGGTCGGTTCCCCATCTGATAAACGGCTCTCAGAGCTTATGGTATGTGTAGGCCTAGTTATCTTTTCACGACTACCTCCCCTCTTTAAGTCATGACTTCAGAAGATGTTAAGAAAGAGGGATAAATACTTTTCTAAATGTCTTGCTTCTTACTCACTCACTCACCTGTCATGTTCTCTGTCCTTCAGCTAAGGTGTGGCTAGCTTCTGCAATAAGAGCCATAGGCGTGACTAATCCACGGATTCACATGTTCTAGAACCGATTAGAGCCGCTGCCTCAGTGTCATAGTGACTGAGGGGGATAGGGGGGTAAAAAACCTGACTTCCATGAGACACCTTGATAGATTTCCTCTGACATGTTAATGATGGCAGCCAGACCTATTATACATCTTCCCTTTTCTCCGAAAGAGAAACCGACATCTAGACATTGGAGGCAGTGTATAATAGAGTTAAAGGAGGTCTGTCGTGAACAGATCTAAGTAGCTTAATGTTCTAACAAGTCTGTCTGAACACTGCCATGAGGCGTCTCGTTATTAGGGGACAGAAGACAATCCGTCTGTCGTCCACGTTTTTTTAAATACCCTTGCTTCGTTTCATGCGAGGCAGTTGTAGTGAAGATGAGCCATCTGTAACGTAATAACAATTCTCTGAAGCAGAGCCAGGCTTTGTGACAAACACTTCAGATAGACACACACACTGGTAATGCCCACTCGGTTGCTGGGTAGCTGAATGTGTGTTTTGAGCGCCCGAGGAAATGTGGAAATTCTGCTGCTTTTCCCCCATTCTCTCGGCCTCACATGCCACAAATCAATGTGAACCTAAACTATTTTTTCCCCAACCTGACTCACTCGCTCTCTCTTTGTCTCTCTTTCTCTCTCTCTCTCTCTCTCTTGCTGTGTACCACCACAGTCATTGTTTTGGCCAGTCCTCTGGCTATCAAAGGGCCCTGAGACTCTGTTTTGTCAGTGTTCAAGTTCCCCTCGTTCTGTTTGAATTGGGAGCACGTCTCTCCCGTCTCTCTTTTTTTAGTCCCCGTGGGTCTCCCATGACTGATTAGAGAATGCCTCGCAGTGTACCGCTGCGACTGGGGAAACAATGACATTTCCACTGTAGGAACTCAGGGTTCCTGTCGATAAGAAACAAGCCGCCCCGAGCCAAGCGTTGTTTATGCACGTTTTGTTTCGACGGGAGCGAAAACAACGAGCTAACAGTTTAGAGAGGACAAGTGGTTGTTGTGGGGGTGAGGGGTGTGTGTATAAATAGTCCTGGGCCGTGGATAAGCATCAAAGGAAGGCAAATTCCTGCACAGTGTGAACGGGTCCCGAGTCGCAGCCGTGCTATTTGAGAGTCGATCAAACCAATCGGGAATGGGCACTATGTTAATCTTCATTGTCAGCCTCGGTGAACACGAATGAGGTCATGTTAAATTAGCATCATCTGGGCCTTGAGTTGCTAATGGTCCTCCGCCTGTCTGTCTGCACACTTATATTTTACAACAGCTGTAAGAGGGAGATCTCTACACACTGATTTCTTTACAACCAACCAAGAGGCCGGTCATATGCCACGTTCCAGACACAATTCAGGTCACGACTCACGACTTGGTGTTCCATGCAAAGTCACGACAAACCCTTCTGCGGCTCTGTTTATGTGTGTGTGACATTAAAAACTGTAACTTGGAGTACAACGGTCTGGTACGAGTTCAGGGGTAGTAAGTTACAGGTTTGACTTCCGTTCAAGGGCACTTTCACGGGTAGAAGGTTGTGAAAACACCGGTTACAGGTTACCTAGAATGCACCATAACACACACACACACACGCCAGCAGAAATTGTGTTAACAGCACAATTGGATTTCCTGTTGTGGGTTTGTTTGCTAGCGTGTCATTTGTGCCAAAGCTTCGTCTTCTCTTCTTGACCCATGACTTGGCCACATGAGACTGTGTGTACCCTGCTGAGTACATAGAGATGAGAAAAAGACAACAGGCAGCATGTTAGCATTAGACAAGACAAGTTAACAGCATTAGATAAGACAAGTTAACAGAGTGTGACAGGTAATGCAGATTATACATTTTAACAAGACAGCTTCAAGATAGCTTCAGTAGGCTATGGGGCTTTCACTTTGGCTATCAAAGGTTTATCAGACTTATTTTACTTCCTCTTGGACATAAATGGCTAATTTCCCTCCTGGACATGAATGGCTAATATCCTGCATTTTTCTCCTCTTCTGCAAATGTGTCATGCATGCATTGAGTCAGCATGGATTTGTATGGGGATATACATTTCTTTATCACATCATCAGCCCTACAACCCCACAGAAACATGATATTGATGTCAACACCTGACTAACCACAATGTGCTTCCTGTACATGACTAGAGTTAAAATTAACAGACAAACAACACAAGATGCGGTAACACTCCATAATAAGGTGCCATAATAAATAGCAAACTAGTAATTACCTAACCCTTTGTTTATATTTGTTAATTGTTACTAAAATATCTATTTGGCACAAGTTAATAGTTTTTCATCATTAATTAAATATTAGTTGTTTGCATAAAATCTGTATGTTAATGTTTTAACAAATCTATTAACTAATATTGTATTAATATTTGTTAATAGTTAACTAAATGTCTTTTTTTAGCACTAATTAACAGTTATTTCTTACATCATTTAAATGTTAAATGTTTATTTACAAACTATATATGCTAATATAAAAGTTAATGACATATTATTATTTATCTAGCTTTTCTGAGCTTTGTGGAGAATTTATGGAATTTATGGTTTATAGCTTTATGGTCTTGTTGGGTGTATAAGGCACCCTACTGCCAGTGGTTGGTTGTGTGAGAGTTTGTGCACCTCTTCTTCCACTTCATCCTTATTGGATACCTAATTACCTGGTTGGCTGTCCTGTAATAGATGACCCTCTGTCTAGTGTTTGAAAGAAGTGTACTCTTTGCCTTTGGAAGTACTATTTGGTTGCTGCTTGAATTTGGTGAAATTCAGTGGAGGGGGGTGTAACAGAGTTAGAAATGTAGTTTAGTGTTTGTATGTGATTTTCGCCGTAATTAAGCAGCTTTATTGAAATTGGTGTTTTGGAGCCCCCTTTGGAGAAACTGTATACTGCAGCTCTGCTGCGTTTTGTCTTTATATTGTTGCCATAGCCGATCAGAAGCGGTATGCTTTGCATTGGGTAGGTTGACTGTATAAAGCACCCCCCACTTTGTTTTAATTTTGTAACTGTAAAATGTTGTTTAAGTTGAAAACTTCGATATACCACCAGTATTATATTACTTTACATGTATTGTTAGGATTTGGGTGCAATTCTAGCAACTTAGAGAACGTTTATTAATGTTTTCATTATGACCACGAGTTCATACACACTGAGTCTAACGTGACTAGCTGTAAACTCCGCCAGCAACTTTCCATGCATTCAGTGTAGTTTAGCTTAGTGTGCATGGAAAGTGCAATTCAGTCTAGCAGGAAATGAATGCACATTTAGTTTAGCATTATGTTTATGCATTACCTCCGTATGGTCTACGTCTGTGAGAGTTTAGTGAGAATATTAATAAACCGTCGTTCTGTGCACCTAAACATTCCATGTCGCATGTCTCCCTTGCTAGTAGGGCTGACAGTGATGGTATAGGAATGATGCATGTAATATAGCCCATTCAACTATTTTTTTATTTTGCTTGTGCAGATGCTGTTTTATGTATGCCAGTGCCTGAAGGCATGTTTTGTTTGAACTTTTCCTAAAGGAATAAATGTGATAAGCCAGTTTTGGTCTCAGTCCCTTCACCGTCTGACTAATAGTTATTACTAATATATTAATAAAGCTTAACCAACTTTATTATAAGGGTCCCCCATACTGATAGTTATATATTACTAATATATTAATTAAGCTTAACCAACTTTATTATAAGGGTCCCCCATACTGATAGTTATATATTACTAATATATTAATTAAGCTTAACCAACTTTAGGGGCCCAACGCTTATAGCTATATACTACTAATATATTAATTAAGCTTAACCAACTTTATTGCAAGCGGTTCCGGCGCCGACAAGAGTGGCAGCATGTCAAGGTAGCTCCGTGTTTTTTTCTTGAATTTCCCCTTGGGGATCAATAAAGTATCTATCTGTCTATCTATCTATCTATTGTAAGGGTCCTATGGGGAGTGGTTCATATTGGGATAGGCAGAAGCACAGTTTAATAACAATTAGTTAAATAATAATAAGTCATTAACTTTTCTATTAACATATAGTTTGTAAATAAACATTTAACATTTAAATGATGTAAGAAATAACTGTTAATTAGTGCCAAAAAGACATTTAGTTAACTATTAACACATATTAATACAATATTAGTTAATAGATTTGCTAAAACATTAACATACAGATTTTATGCAAACAACTAATATTTAATTAATGATGAAAAAACTATTAACTTGCGCCAAATAGATATGTTAGTAACAATTAACAAATATTAACAAAGGGTTAGGTAATTACTAGTTTGCTATTTATTATGGCACCTTATTATGGAGTGTTACCCAAGATGCCTTTTACAGAAAGTAAATTTTGATGTCTCATGTGGTGTCAAGGCATGGTATTTTGAAATATATTCTGCATTGCTAGCATTTGTTTTTTTCTCAAACTTGTCTGACTGTAATGGCTTTGTTGTTCTTATTTGCAGTTGAGTGCATGTGTTTATATAAGTGTGTGTGTGTGTGTGTGTGTGTGTGTGGCCCTCTGAAGGCGAAGACGTGCAGTAAAACATTGCTGGATCATAAGAGGGATAATTTGCGATGCTACTCTCCATTTACATCTCTCTGAGTATAGTCTGGCAGCTGGACCTCACTCCTCTCTCATTTTTTCTGTCCCTAGCATCAGATCCCCTCATCTGCGCACAGAAATCTCCAGGGACTGAGTCGCTCCCTGGAAAACAGCACCAGCAGCAGGTAGCACCATCCATCTGTTTCTCCTTGGCGACCTCTCTCCACTGAAGAGACTAGAACTCAATAGACTCTAAAAGCTGCCTATGCCTGATTCAGATGTACCATAATAATGTCCTCTGATGACTTCTGATTGGTGGATTGAAGGCAGAGGCTCTGTTGTAGAAAGCTGCCATGGCGATGGGCTTGGCCCATTCAGGTCTGTTCTGTCCCAGCTTGTCCTTTTAGGGTGTGCTGTTCCCTGTGACCATTGCACACCCTGACCCTGATTGAATCACTGCAGATAATAGCCATGCATATGGATACTGTGTGTTGGTGTGAGGAGAGCCAGGCTGTGTCCACCACCACCCCGTGCTGCCCTGCCTGTTTGCTGACCTGAGAGTACCTCTGCTGGGCATGTGGCTGCTTGCTGGCAGGGTAGGGCGGGGTGCCTCCTTTTCTCTTTCTCTCTCTATCTCTCTCTCCCTCACTCTCTTTCTCTCTCTATCTCTCTCTCCCTCACTCTCTTTCTCTCTGCACTGGGGCTTCAGAGCAAAAGCTGGGGTGTGTATCAAGAACCCCCCGACACACATACACACACATGCATACGGTACTCACGCACATGCAAGCACACACACACACACACACACACGGTTCACTTGCAGAACAGCAGCAGCAGTTTTTCGGTGTCACCGCCACTCCCCAAACGTACGCAGATCCCCTACGCCTCCATCCCCCCCCCCCCCCGGTGTGTGTCTGTGAGGCTTTCGTGCCAGTGCAAGAGCTCACACTAGAATGTATTCCATGTTGACACTCTAAATATAGCCCCTGTTCCCGGCTAATGGAGCAGAGCGACCCCCCCCCCCCCCCCCCCCCACAACTACCCAATCCACCCCACCACACACAGCTTACTCCCCCCTGTGTCCGATCAGATGACAGAAGGGGATAGCTGTCTCTCTTTCTCTGTGTGTGTGTAGGTATGTATGTGTGTTTGTGGAGGGGGTGAATGGCACTTAAGTAGAGAACCCCCCCCCCCCCACACACACACACACACACCCATCAATCCTCCAATAGATCTGCATTAACCAGCCTGAGGGAGTACAAACTAGCCAACAGGATAAAGAGGCTTGACTGTTTATGGGATGCAGCCACAATTGCGCACTCAGTTGCAGTGGACAAGAAAAAAGGGCCATCTCTGTTGTTCCCTCCTGGCTGCCGTGACAACCGACTCCAAATAGGGTTCCAAATAAGGTTCCAGCTTCACTGAACTGCGGAGGAAATGCGCACTCCTACTAAAGTGCTATGCTCTGGGTTCACGTCAGGAAGAGGGAAGAGAGAGAGAGATGACAGAAAGACAGTGAGAGAGAGAGATGACAGAAAGACAGTGAGAGAGAGAGGATAGACAGGGAGAGAGTGAAAAAGTGTGAGAAACAGAGGGAGGGTATACAGAGAGGCAGAAAGAGAGATATAGGGGAATGTGGGGAAAGAGAAAGGGAAGGACAGGGATCAGTGGGGGCAGACAGAGGTAGAGACAGGAAACGAGGAAGACAGAGAAAGACAGAGAGGTGTGGACCGAGAGAGAGAGGTAGACAGCGAGATTAAAAGAGAGAGAGAGAGAGAGAGAGAGGGTGGGGAGAGGAAGATCTCCCAGGACACTTGAGCGCAGCTGTCTGTGCCCCTCACAAACCTGCTGAAACCGCCCGTCACCAATGCCCATCATCTCCACGACAACAGGAACCAGCCGATTGGGCAGAGTGGCTGGCGCACAACTGCACTCGTTACCCCCATTCTCATCTCTCTCACTCTCTCTCTCTCTCATCTCTCTCTCTTCATCTTCCACTCTCTCTCCCTGACTCACCCTATGCATAGTGTTGCCAAAGCAGAGTGTTACAATGAAACAATGGGAATGATTCAAAAGAAAAAATGAGGAATGATTCAAGGGAAAAAACACAATGTAACAACAAGGTTTGTTGTTTGTGAGTAAAATGGAAACATTGATTCCTGCTCTCTGTTTCCCTCTCTGAAGAACAACTAATATGTCTCTCACCCCCCGCCCCTCCACCAACCATGTACTCAAATACACATAGACCCACACCAAGACAGGGAACAGGTGATAGGTCCTGGAAAAGACATACAGAGTGTTATGTTATACATACGTGACTGTTATGTTATACATAAATATCATATGTTTTTTGAGTCAGGTAAGATTTGTTTTTTTTTCATTCCAAAAGCCATTTCGCAACTTCCCCCATAAATTCATACATTTGCATGCATTTGTAGCACAGTAACAAACACAACAATAAAACAGTAATACATTTATTAATATAACAGTTATCTAGCACCTGACACAGTGTCACCACCATATGTTGTGCACAGTAGCCATAGAATCTCCGTGGGAACAGAACGCACGACCTTGGCGTTGTTAGCCCCTTGCTATATCTGCTGAGCCACGGGAACATGCTTCTGACGTTTATGGGACTGGAGATGTGTTGTGCTTCATTATTCTGAAACGAGCCTTTGAAGTTTGCCTTATGGCCCCTATCTAATAAATACAAACATATAGGCACCAGGTATTGTGGGTACCCTGAAACTTCAGGTTCTTAGATTCTTATATCGGACTTTATAGCTGAATGCAACAGCTTATGATAGTTTTTCAGCCATAATTGATATAAAGTATCCTTGAGTATTATGTAGTTACCATTAATTAACCATTAGTAAATATAATGTCCTTTTAGCACTTGTTTCTACAAAATGTACAGATAGGTAGGCTACATGTCTTATTTAGACTATTTACATAGTTGTACAAACATTTTAAGAAATAAACAGCATAGAGAGGCTGTTTTTGTCTTAATTTTACTTTAATAATAATAATAATAATAATAATAATAATAATAATAATGTGTATGAATAATAAAAAAAAAACATAATATTGTTTATAACTGCTGCAAGTAAGATGGCATGAAATATACCCGACTGTATCCTACAGCTATGTACATACAGCATCATTAAATAAGCGTTGCAAGATGAAACATGCAGACGAAACAA
>NC_055962.1:11090694-11110694 GCF_018492685.1 Alosa sapidissima
GTCGACAAGAAGGCATTGCGTGACGTTTCTTTGTTGATTTTTGATATTTTTTTTTTCTAAATAAATTGCAGAGTAAATGATACTCCTTAGTCCAGCGTCCATGTTTGTTCGTCAAAAAGGGGGTGGCATGCCATTCTGAGAACTCAAAGCAAATGATAAACTGTGAAACATTCACAAACGTTTTGCCTTTGTTTGCTGTTTGAATGCGCCTCACCACTGGTCACCAGACTCACTCGGCATCAGCGGCCATCTTGAGGCCTGCAGTTTGGCTCCTGCCCCCTTCTCCACTCCTCCAGCACCCCCTTGTCACTCTGGCTTAGGTGTGACGTGCTCATCCATGACCTCTCTTGACCTCCATAACCAGGAATTCTTCCCATCGTCAGGCCTGTTTTCCCTTCTGACTCACTCCACACTTCCCTTAATCCCATCACCTCCCTTTTTTCTCTCTCTCTCACTCCCTTTCTCTCTCTCTCTCTCTCTGTATCCCTGTGACAGGGCTGTTGGTGATGGAAACACTCGTGAGCATCCCAGGCCTCCTCTCTCTCTCTTTCTCTCTGTCTCTCTCCCTCTCTCTCTGTCCAGCTTGAGAGAGCCTCTGAGGAGGTAAGAGGAGCTCCAGGCACCCACCTCCAGCTCCACGCCTCCCATCCCACAGTGACATTTTTTGGCAGGAGGCAGACTAAAGCGCATTTATTATTAAAGGAGAACCATACAGCAGCTTTTTGCTCTGCTTGTCGCAATGAAAGTCAAAACAATGACTTAGACCATTCTTATATGTCTCTTTCTCTGTCTCTCTCTCTCTGTGTTTGTGTGGGTGTGTAGGGAGAGTGTGTGTGTGTATGTGTGTGTGTGTGACTGTGTACGTTTTATCTCAACACCTTCAATTACTGCCGCAGGGTTGGGCTTAGTGTTTTCCTTTTGAAGAGGACGCTCTAATTGAAAGGCAGGTGCCTTATTATCTCGCCGCCGAAACACAGAGAGGGCTGTGGGAGATGGCGGCAGGCGATACCTTTGATTGCGGGGAACTCGTGCCGCGGGTGTGCGTTACACCTTAATACAGCCGCATTCAACGGCAAGCGTCATTGTCTTAATCTCTGCCGTTGTCCACCAACGGGCCTTTTGTGCTCGGTCACTGTGTCCGGCCTCTCCCTCTGTCTGATTGTCCACCATCGTGAGGATAGGATAGGACAGGGGGCCCCCGATCACAAAAGCCCTTCAAATATTTACGGTCCAAGTTTTTTTTTTTTTTTTTTTTTTCTCGGAGGGCTGAAATATTCATGAGGGGATGGTGAGCTGTCTGTCGCTCGGTCAGATCACCCCCACCCGGTGGGCTATTCTGGGAAATCACACCGAGCTGTCTTCGCCCCACGGCTGCCGTCTGACTGTGTCCAGCTCTCACACCAGCGCTGCGGTAGCAGACACTTGTGGGGCTGTTTGCACGGCTGTTTCCACGAAGGTGCCTCAGACTTCCAGACACTTTCAGACAGCACTTAACGCTGAAACACATCCGGGGCCAATTAAGCCCTGGTCTGGCTGTGGTCTAGCCTTGATCTGACCATGATGTGGCATTGATCTGGCCCTGATGTGGGCCTGTTGTGGCCCTGATGTGGCGCTGGTCCAGTCCACCTGTGTTCCAGAGTTGAAATCTATTTCTACCTCTCTGGTTGCAGACAGGCTGAAAGCACAAGAGCAGTAAACAGCCTGATGAGGAGTTCAGTCACATGACTGCTGTAACCGGACGCCCATTCTCTGTTCCGTCTCAAACCAAGCAGGAAGCGCTCTGTCTCTGTTTCCCTCTCTCTCTTTCCTTCTCTCTCTCTCTCTGTCTCTATCTCTCTCTCTTTCCCTCTCTATCTCTCTCTCTGTCTATCTCTCTCTCTCTGTCTCTATCTCTCTCTTTCCCTCTCTCTGTCTTTGTCTCTATCTCTCTCTCTTTCCCTCTCTCTCCCTTTCCCTCTCTTTCCCTCTCTCTCTCTCTGTATCTCTCTCTCTCTGTCTCTATCTCTCTCTCTGTCTCTATCTCTCTCCCTTTCCCTCTCTCTCTCTCTCTGTCTCTATCTCTCTCTCTGTCTCTATCTCTCTCCCTTTCCCTCTCTCTCTCTCTCTGTCTCTCTCCCTTTCCTTCTCTCTCTATAATCACTTAACGAAATGTCCAATCCCGATCGATGCTACTCCCAGGAGGCAGCTAACAGATGCATGAACGACTTAGTGCCAATCAGGAGCGCATGGTCCCCATCCAGGCACTGTCCAGGACTGTGCCCATCAATGCGGCACTCTGGGTTGCCTGGCGCGACACACCGCATTGATTGGCAGCTACGCCACAGACTTGGCACTGGGTGAGGAAGGGGATATTGTGTACTACTTTATTTGCGACCAGCCCGTTTGGCAGCGGGATCCAAAAACGCTGGGCTGGGTGGGGCTGCGACCGGAAACGCAGATAAATAACAGTGAGAGTAAATGCAGATCAGAGCCCATGAAAGAGTGGGGGTTGGGGGGGCGGGGGGTGAAGTCAGGGAGAGTTGCCTCGGTGGAATGTCCTGAAAGGGAGCTCTATCACCTACTGGCGTTACAACAAGTAGGGGGTACTTGAGCAGGGTGTGTGTGGGTAAGGGTGTTGTTGGGTGCAGAGGGTGTGTGTGGGTAAGGGTGTTGTTGGGTGCAGAGGGTGTGTGTGGGTAAGGGTGTTGTTGGGTGCAGAGGGTGGGTGTGGCGGTAGGGGGGGGGGGGGGGGGGGGCGGGCAGGAACTCCTACACACAAAGTGACTAGGGGCCAAGATGCCCATGACTGAAGAGGTCCACGCTGGTGGTAAAATAAGATAAAGTGTGTGTGTGTGTGTGCGTGGGGGGGGGGGTGGTTGTGATTGGAGGGAGGGCCAGGGAGAAGTATGGAGATTATGGGGTGTGGTGGGGTGTGGTTGGTGAGGGGGGTTATATTTGAAGAGACGGGAATAGGTGCATGGCTGTGTCTCTGTGTGTGGAGTATTTGTGCGTGTCTGTGTGAGGACTGTGTGTGTGTGTGTGTGTGTGTGTGTGTGTGTGTGTGTGTGTGTGTGTGTGTGTGTGAGGGGTGGGTTTTGATGGTGCCAGGAGGAAGCAATGCCAGCCAAATGGGGAAACTGCTGCCAAACACCGGACCTAAATCTGCTGGCAGTCAGCGGCTGGCTTTGGTGTACCGCGCCGACAGACAGTAACGGCTGAGGGCCAAGATGTATGTATGTGTGTGTGTGTGAGTGGAGGTTTAGGTGCAGTACTCATGGGGGTGTGTGTGGTGAGGTGTGGTGTGGTGGGGTGGGGGTTGCCGGTTGTTCTTAGAATAGGGTGATGGAATCTCAGTGCCCAGAACATATTGTGTTGCCCCGCTTTGGTTCTGTTGAGAGGGAGAAAGACGGCCGGATAGGGGAGAATGGTAAAGTAATGAGATTATCTTCTCTTCAGTGCCTTTCTCCTGCTCTTATGGTCTGTCTGGTGTGGTAGAGAGATGGGAAGAGTGTATGATATAACAAGACTCCTCACAAAGATGGACCCTGTTTTAAAGACTCCTGACTCGACAGATTTGCCTGCACGGTGATCCCCCTCCTCCACACACACATACACACACGCATGCAAGCACACACACACAAAAGCATGCACGCATGCAAGCACGCACACACACATACACACACCACACACACACACGCGCACACTAGCAGAGTTGCCCTGTCTGCTTCTCTCCTCTCCAAGCCTCCTCATTTCCCTCCTCTCTTTCTGTGCCAGTTGTGGTGAATCACCGCACCAGCTCTGCTTACAGTAAACGCACTTCACTCTCTGATCTGAGCTACTCAGATGAAAGGGAAGGTAGACTCTGCTTGTGTGTGTGTGTGTGTGTGTGTCTGTGTGTGTGTGTGACGACATACAGCAACTCTCCTGGTGTGGAGTGTGGGGGCATGACATACAGCCACCCTTGGTGTGTGTGTGTGTGTGTGTGTGTGCATGGCTATGTGTATGTGTGTGGAAGTAAATTTGTGCCTGTGTGTTCGAATCTGTGTGTGTGTGTGTGGGGAGGGGGGAGACTGTGTGTAATGTCAGTGTATTCATGTGTGTGTTTAAATGTGAGTGATTGGGTATGTGTGTGTGTGTGTGTGTGTGTGTGTGTGTGTGTGTCTGTGTGTGTGTAAGGCAACTCTGTTAGTGTGCTGGTGAGCAGCACAGCCTTTGGATGTGTCCCAGAGGTTCACGCCTCGCTTTGCAAAGAAAGAACGAGATAGAGAGAAAGAGAGAGATAGTGAGAGAGATAGAAAGAGAAATGTGGAGTGACTGAAATGGATCAAGGAGCGATGAGATAGTGAGTGTTACCGGAATGCAACTGAACTTGCCTAAACACCGCCATCATCACCACATCTGCTACAGCTGCTGGTGCCACCACTAGTGTGTGTGTGTGTGTGTGTGTGTGTGTGCAGGTATGAATGTATGTGCTTTGAAGCGTGTGTGTGTGTATGTGCAGGTATTAGTGAGTGTGTTAGAGCGTGTGTGTCTGCACACAGTAGTGTTGGGTTTCAGTGGAGTGGTGTGGCATGTGTGAGTGTGTGTGTGTGTGTGTGTGCAGCGGAGCGCCAAAGGAGGACTGGGCGCTGCCAGTCTGTGAGACGAGGGCATCCTCCTCTCTTCGTTCTCTCTCCCTCTCTTCTGCTGACCACTGCTGCCCCCTACAGGACTACGCAGGCCCTCTTGGTGCAGCTACAGGGCCATCAAGACACACACTTAAGCATATGGTACGCTCCCGCGTCTGCGTCCCGCACACGCGGCACTGGTGAGCGTGTGACGAGAATTGCGTCATTTTTAAGGCATGCGTCGCGTCTTTGAGTCGACCGAAATTTAAGACCGCGCATCAAAGTGACGCGTAGACTGCGCATGTGTGAAACGGAACTGCTGTAAACACTCCCCTCCAGTAGGTGGACCACATAGAAGAACAACACTTAAACCTAGAAACAAACCTAGACAGAAGAAGACTTGTTTGGTTAACATAATGATGATGGAGTGCCTGTCCTCAGCTTGCCTGGCTTTGAGTTACGTGAGACACCACGACATGGAGTCAACTTCGACCGATGTAAAGCCACAATCCACAGATACATTCTTTAACATTATATTTAACGGTTACTTTACCATCTATGGTGTAGAACCCAAAGACACCACATTTTAGATGAGTTGGGGACGTAATTGTCCGCTCAGGCTGGCCGTTCTATGCGTTATCTTTCATTGTCGAAACAACAATAAAATAAAACGAATCATAGACTGTAGAAATGCGCTACACAGCACTAAAAACCGAATAGTTTATTTATAGTTCGACTACGGATAATTCACGTCATGTTCGAATAAAAAGTGACAGCCCTACTCCCTGCATAGAGAGCTGACATGACTTTGGATTAAATGCATCTTTTAAAAATGAGCGTAGCCTAGCACCTATTACTGAACAATGCTGAAATCAAATCGCGAAACCCAGAGCCATAGGCCTAAAGGTATCTATCTACAACGCTCAGGCGAAACCCAGTAACACTTGCTGATCGAGATGCATTCTCGCCTGTTCCGTATATAATGCGTTATCAATAGTGATTATAATAATAAAGGGAATGTAGCCTACCTCTCCCAGGTGCAATCATTATCACCTAGGCTACTCCTGAACAATGCTGAACTCAAATCTCGAAACTCGCCTGTCAACACCGGATAATGCGTTATCATAATAATAATAATTGAAGGAATAACCTAGGCTACCTCTCGCTCTAAATACACCCATTATCACAGTGAGACATTATACATTATGAACACAAATACTTCAAAACTTTTATTGACATGTCATAATTACAGGTTTTTGGTTAATACTTTTTGGTATGAGGCAGGTGTGAAGACTCAATACAAATTTAATTGAGGACATCTGTACGCAAAACTCTTTCTTACCATGACACTGCTGTGTTTAGAAAAATGTCTTTACTTTGTATCGCACCAATATTGCTGCCCTCGCGGCACTGAGTCACTTAGCTATAGGCATTATAGCTTTATTACTTAGCTATAGGCTAAGTAGCCTAATAAGCAAGTAGGCTAAGCTAGTCTCTCAGCTATACCAACAGGTGTGCTGTGTGTGTTCTGGTGGATGATAAATGGAGCGATGCGATGGGCCAGCTTATCAAACTTCCCAGCAGACAGGCGAACGTACTCGTGGGGCTTTTTCCTTCATCAGCTCTTCCTTCGTTCAGTGCTGGCACACCCCACGTTCTTCTTTTCTTCAGGCGTTTCAGGCTTCTTTGGTGGTTGTGTCCTACTTTCAGGCTCGACGTACCGCCCCCAGTTGGTGGGGCAGAGTATCACAGTTAAGCCGTGGTGCGCAGTCGCTAATCTTAACGATTTAACGCGCATTCAGGACAGAGAAGTTGGAGTATGCTTCACGTCCACGGCAAAAATGACGCACGTCTTGGACACGCGCAAATGTGACGCAGGACCATACCAGAGCCTTTACACTTACACACACACACACACTTGCTCACATACACACACAAACACAGGCACACACACAAGCACATGCACACACACACACAGTGAGTCCGCATGCTGGCCCACTGGGTCTCAATGTCCTCAAAATCTCTGCAGTCAAATTTACTTTCGAAAGAAACAAGACCCAACACCCATCTTGTACAGATGCCATCAATGTATGTTGTGAAATGCCAAAGGATAAGGGCTGGGTTGTTTTTGTGGTAATCAAACATAGGAGTAAACTTGCATACAACAACCACATATTAACGAGGAGGTGAGGTATTGGTGAGGTATTTGTTTTGGAAAGGGCCTTTTACGAGAACTGAGATAGTAAATATCCACAAGGTCTTTTCAAGCAGCAGCACATGAAAGAATGTACAGTATACAAAAAACTTGTCACCCCTTTAGGGGCAAACTCATCATCAGTTAGAAACGCATGGGTTGTTACTTACGTGTGGATATTAAAATGTTTTGGGGGGATTTCTCTCACTGCAGTGTCATGAGGACAAGCTTAACTTTCATATTTGCCTGTGTTCAGGCCTGTATTTTGTGGCCACACTTGCTATCTAGAGCACAGATGATTAGAGGTGTATGGACGTGTGTGTATGTATGTGTGTGTGTGTGTGTGTGTGTATGTGTGTGGGGTGGGGGGGGGGGGGGGTTACTGTGTGTCCGTGCGGTTTAATCATTACCAGTGGGCTCTATGCAGATGCACAATGTACTAACCAATTAATGGCTTGTCATACATTTACAGGCTTTTTGTTGGGCACACAAAGCCCCTTTTCTGGGACGCGCGCAATAAATCAGTTGGTGATGTCATCCAGTGACAATGCAGGCCAATGTGGCCCGAGTGACGTTGCCTCCGCTGGACAGGAGGTGAGGTAGAGGAAGGAGGGGTTGATGAAATCCACACACACACACACACTCAGACAAACACACACATTCCGCTTCTCTCTGTCCATGCCCTGTGGTGGCACAGGGGTGAGGAGAATAAATTGGCATAGCAACAACAAAGAAGCCTAAGAGATGGTCTTTCTACAGTGGTGTAGAAAGCCTATGCTGATAGGATAACAGGGGGAATGCTTAGGGTAAGCTTACAGAGAATAAAAGGGTCAGCAAGTTCTTAACCCTTAAAGGTGTAGGTTTTTGAACGTTCTAAGTTCCGCAATAATTGAAGGTTCTAAAATTCTATGTTGAACGCAATGAACCCAGATATTCTTTAGAACGTTCATTTCTCAACATTCCCGTCACACCGGTGTGACGGTACTCCTTTAAGGGTTAACATCAATTCCAATACTGTTTATACATGTACATTGTTTTTGACACATTTATGAGGTTAATACATCATCAGGAGCTTTACATGGGAATGTATTTCTTTTTCTCCAAGTGTAGCTGTCATGTACTCTCTCTTGCGTTGTGTAATGAATCATGCAAAGCCGTCACTTCTCTTTGGCTTCCGGCCGTTTATTCCGATAACAGAATCATACCTGTCCCACCAGTTCATACAAGAACTCCAGGTGGCATGAAACAGTATAGGGGAGAACCGGGACGAATGAAACTGTTTTTAATTAAAGGGGAACTATGCAGGTTTTTTAGCTTAATTTACCTTAACTGAACAGCTTTGAAGTTATTGGTAGTGTTATATGACTTTTTTCGGGTTGAATGGTGGCCGTCTCGCTTCCCCCTAGCGCCTGTGAGCGGAAAAACCACCCTTGCAACTGTGGGCCGGCGGGCCGACGGCCTCAAAGACAGAAAGTCTCGCAGCTTTAGCTCACAGCCTCGCGATGTAACAAATTGCTTTACTGCACTACACACATGCACCGGCTAGAACACGGAAGCGATGGAGTTTCTCAGACATTCGTCATGGCAGAGTCCGCAAAAAGAAGCAGAAAGCGAGTGAACCGTTGTCAGAGGAACAGGGAAAGAGGAAAACAGCAGACTGACCGATTGAGGAGTGTCGTACTGTAGATCATTATACTCTGAAGCTGTAGGGGGAGCTCTGCAGAGAAACCTGCAAGGGAAAAGCGACAAAGCAGCAAAGAAATGGCCAAAACTGCATAGTTTCTCTTTAAAGACATCGTAAAACACTGAGAGCCAATAGTATTGATTAAAATTATTATTAAAATAATAGTATTCAGTTTAAGCTATAAACTTCCCACAACTTTAATATTTGACAACATATCATGAATGGTACTTCAAATAGGTGTTATTTTAGATAGATTGCTGCTGGGCTATAGCCTACTACGTATACAGCAGGTGAATGTCTGTTAACAGCTCACTGCCATCATTGTGAGGAATGTATCTTGTAGTTATGGAAATACCATGCACTATGCCATATAGCTAGAATAATGTTTCCAGTTATATAATGGATATATAATAAGGCCACCTCTCACCTAAATAAGTGCCCATCATGACCCACAGGCCGTCAGTCTCCATAGGTTGACATGGTGAAACTCGACCCTCTACCTGATGGCTCTGATATATTTTTCTAAAACTGCTTTTCCATGTCTCATCTGCATGAAATGTAGTATAAACACAGATATGTGTGCATTAACTTAGAATACATGAGCTTTACTGCCTTGTCGGGACGAGTGAAACTGCTATTCAATTCGTCCCACCATAGACATTTAGCATTATGCATCCATTGCAAACAAACATGCAATGCGGAAAGTCTGGGATTCTGGAGAGCACTAAATGGTCTTCTGAATAAGCATGAAGTCGAACCTTTAGATCCAAAAAATAAACTGCTAATGAAGTTTATTTTTAACCATAAAAAAAATGTTCATTGCCTGTAACTCTGTGATAAAAGGATGTAACAGGAAGGTATTTGGCTGAGCAATATGTGAGGTTAATATGTTCTATGTTTGTCCAACTGATGTCTGTCTATCGTTGTTGCACCTGGAGAAAACTGGAATGTTTCATTTGTCTCCTGTTTCAATCGTCCCGGTTGTACCCTACTGTAACGGTGTGTGCATTATACGTCATATACGTCATCCGTCAGGGTAACACTTTACAATTTAGTTTACTAATAGTTAAGTAGTTAAGCATTAACAAACATTTAATTCATCATTATTATGTATGTTTTCAAAATTATTCAAGGATTAACAAATGTGCTTTCCCTCAATAATAGTCTTATTTAGTAGGTGTTATCAGTGTGTTTTCCTTTGTTATACAGTAAATGATGAATGTGTACATACTGAACTCATGATTAATTCATAAGGTACAAGCAGTAAACTAACCCATAATTGATATAATGATGTGTTCATCATACTGAACACATGATGAATTCATAATGAACTAGAGATTATGTCAATGTTACTTTAGGTGAATGCCTCACTTATTTCATTGGCACTTCAATGTTATTAAGACTTCATACATATAGGCCATACTGTTTGCCAGCTGGTAGACAGTACTAGCCTGGCTAACGTCAGACCTCATCTCATTGAGATGGGGTCTGGGAACTAGACATTCATTTTCTCATATTTGAAACGTGGTTTACGAATGCCCAGAGCTGTTTATTGGGCGCTACGAATGTCTATCAAATGCGTCTGTACGTGGCTCATAGCGGCTTCGGTGTGTCGTCATCGTCTTACTGCCCTCCCTCCGTTCTGTGATTGGTCCCCTAACTGAGGCGAAAATTTGCTCCATGGAATCCAGGCTGCCTAGCAGCGTGAATAAAATCGCGCGCGTAAGGCAGCATGGGAAAACCTAGGCTAAGACAGTACTATATGCATTGATTAATTATCATCAGGGACCTTAGAGACTCTGGGTAGGCTCTTTCCCCGTTTAGATAGTAAAAATTGCTCCAATTTGTTAAATTGGAGTTCATCATTATTAACCACTTTTGTGTACCCTGAAGTAAAGTCACGTCCTGATACAGTGGCCGGGAAGTGCAAAACAAATTTACATTTGCGGGTGTAAATGTACAAATTGCAAAACAAATGTACATTTTGCGGGTACAAAATGACATGTCATAAAACAAAATTACAATCACCATAAAAAACAACAACATTTTTACCACAAGCGAACACTGTTATAAGTTTCAATACAAAGCAATTACAAGTAGCAGAATCTGACGGAAAGGGTAGGTACAATACACAAGAAGTAAAGTGAAATAGTGAGTTAAAATGTATTTACTGTTTGGTATTTTGTCACAAACTGTTGTCTTGTAAAAATGAAGATGTTGCTACCAAAATGCTAGCAAAAATTAAGTGGACTACTGGACGTCGCTTGCCTAGTTCAGTTCTAGACAGTTCAGCGGTATCCATGGTTACAGATAACTCTACTCACTCCCCTAAACTTCTCATGTAACTTTACATATTACAGTCAGAGCCAAACATCTGAAATATACTATCCAACTGATTGTGGTTGCCTTCTGTGATGGACATGTTTGACAACTTTATTTAACTGCGTGATTGTTGTGAGAGAACTTGTTATCCTTGCTTGGTAAAGCTAACTATGGTTTAGTAGTAAGCTAACTATGAGTTTGTAGTAGATGGTTTTCACTACAACAGTCATATGTTAGAGATATAGCGGATCTAAAGTTCACATAGAGTCAACATACACACTGATTTTATTGAAAGGAAATGAACGCGGGCAAGAATTTTTTTGATCATATTCACTGAAACCGACACTATGCTCTGACAGAACAACATAAATCAGCCGGTTTTAGAAAAAACCCTGCACTTCTACCGCCACCTAGAGCCTGTTATTTGTTTTGCAAAAACCCACAGCTCCCGGTTCTTCTGGTCCAATTAGAGCAGGGTTGTGTGAGATCTGACTGTCAATCACAGTCTGGTGTGCCCTGATGAGCACAAACTCGATGAGAGGGTGCTCGGTGGTAGTGGGGGAGGGGCATGAGAGTTGTAAAAATTCAAAATTTTGGCTAAGTCCTCTCAATCTGTCAGACTTGCCAACTGCAGCTTTAATTATCTATCAGGGGCGTTATTTTTTATGATTCCTGAAACCCCATTCATGCTCTCATAGTAGCCTGATGAGCCAGACCCACATTAAAATGTAGGGTCTGGGCACTCACCGTTCGCAGTGCTCAGTCCGAGGGGCGGGATAATCGGTTGTCTTTCAAATTCCCTCTGCACGCAATAGGACAGCGCTGAGTCCCATGCGTTTTTCCACCAGTGGAGCTAGTTGGCTAGTTCAAACTTTTGGCAACTTAAAAAAAGCTTAACTGGTGTCACACTGTTGGTCAACAGCAACATCCATCTTCTTTGTTTTCAAGTAGCAGGGAATTCAAGCCAAACCGTTGCAACTCTGCCATCAATCATTATGTTAAGCCCGCCTAACGACTCTATACACAATTTGATTGGCCTGATAGAAGTTTAATTTTTGGAGCTCACAAGCCAACGGAGAGTTGCTAGACTAGCCCTGGAGCACTGCGAACGGTGAGTGCCCAGACCCTACATTTTAAACGTCAGACTAAGTGTCCTCTATGATCATGGAAAATTTGAACGATCGGCAATCATTTTTTCCACCATGTGTAGCTTACCTTCTACAATGAATAGCCCATTACCCTTATGTGACTGTTAAACATAGCTGGTATAATTTCCAGTTATAATTTATAATTTACAGTAATAATGTATAATTTACAGTAATATATATAATATATAACATAATAATTTATATACAGTTATAATTTATAGTTAAAGGCCCTTCTGTGCCCTAAAAACTGGCATATTTTATGACATTGTGTCATGCAAGGTCATTGCAAAATGTAGAGAAATGTGTGAGGTGGTGAGCGGGGTGATATTTGACATTACATTTGTGAAGCCTTCAGCTCCTGATGTCACCTTTCAAAACACTCGGCATGTTTGTTTTTGACAAGGGTGCTTTGTTTTTATATGTCATTTTAGTTTTGATGGTTTCATGCTCTTATGTGCCAGCAGTTCACTGCACGCCACATGGGTTTCTGTCCCATTTTGTCCGATCTGAAAGGTCTGATATTAGATCTGATAAAGTGGCGTTTTAAATATGTGTTTGTTTTTTAACCACAAGCTCCGCGACCCACCCAGAACGATTCCGCGACCCACTTTTGGGTCCCGACCCACCAGTTAAGAAACCCGGTAACACTTTACGGTAAGGGTACATGAATGATCATGAATTCATGCATGAATTAATTAATAATTTATGTATTACTTCATTCCTTAATATATCATGAATCATCAGGAATTTACATGAGTTCATAGTCTCTCATTCATGACCTCATACATGAACAACACATTAACTAAAGCATTAAGTATGGTGAGCACATCATTATGATTTATTGAGAATAAGAAACCCAGAATTAAATGAATGAATTTAAATTTGATACTTTGCAATTGCTGAATTAAATGAATGCATTTAAATTTGACACTTTGCAATGTTTTTTCATTTATTCAAATTTGCAATTTGCACAATTAGACATAATTAAAAATGGGTCTCAAATGGTCTCAACTGTTCCAAGTACTGTCTCAACTGTACTCAATATGGGTACAGTTGAGACACAGTCGAGACAAAAATGCACCTTATGTTTATGGAAAATATAAACTAGTTATGGGTATTATTGACTGATAGTATTTTAGTCTACAAGCTAGACTAAAACAAGGAAATGTCATGTGGAAAATCACTTCTTTTCAGTATCTATTTTCGGTTTGATTTTGTGTGAGCAAAAAGTGTCTCAACTGTACTTAGTCTACCCTACCGTTTTTTTTTTGTTTGTTTGTTTTTTTACCAATTTTACCAAGAAAACAAAATAGTTGTATCAATGGTTAACTGGTAATGGCAAGTGGAATAATTAACTCCGCTACAAAAGCATAATCTGAATCCGATTCATTGGGATATTTGGCATTATGATTAAAGCACATGTGCGGTTTTATACATGGTTTTGTTTTTAATTTGCAAAAAACATTGTCCTGCAGTTTATACACAATGCCGAACAATGCCACACTGAAATATTAGGATGATAACCACACTGAGATATTAGCATGAAAACTACACCAAGATTTTAGCACAATGACCACACTGAGATATTATCATGATAACCACACTGAGGTATTAGCATGATAACCACACCAAGATCTTAGCACCATAACAGTGACCACTATCACCATGACACTCATTCACACAGAGCACCTTAGAGCACCTTACCATACCTTACTATGCACAGAGAATCACAGCCTCAGTCATTGCAAGCGCCTCTGATTTATTAATCACCACTATGTGGATACTGTTTTTAGAATTGATTTAGATTAAGTGTTAGTATAATTTGTAATTTTGTTATTTGTATTTTAGTATATTTTATATATTGTATTAAGTGTTAGTATAATTTGTATTTTAGTATATTTAGCATATTCTTTATCTTCTACTGACCAATTGCGGAGACATAATATAGCATAGGCTGAGAGAAAAGCATATGCCCCCCCTCCCGACCAACAGGCAATGGGTTCTTGAATCAGTTCCATCCAGAATTGTTCTAACTTTGGTGTTATCTAATAATAATAACAAAAAAAACTTGGTATCTCAACTTGGTAGTTGCACTCACAACAAGTATTTTGCCTCTATAGTGGAGAGCTATTATGGCAAATAGCAAAACTGTTTCTGGCTCTATGTTGAGCTAGGTGACTGAAGGCCAGTCTCATGCTGATGCCTCCCTAATGTCATGATCCTCTGTCTGGGTAATGCTGGAGGTGGTTGCCCTGCCCTCACTGGTGTAAAACTTTTACTACAAAAGAGCAAAACAGATGTTACTTTGAACTGGGTGACTAGAGTAGGGTGACCACTGGCGAGAGCCGCGAGACTGCGCTTTCAGATATAACCTCCGGAGTACATGCGGAGGTTTGTCAAACGGAGGTCCTACCCTTCGGATGATTCAGATATGATGCTAACCTGCGGACCTAATACTGACCTTACACGGACGTATGTGTGAACGACATACACGCACATTACAGAATCTCCGTGTGGTTGTCGAGTGAGGGGTGGGGGCTTGTAGAGTTCACAAGATGCGAGATATGACGCAGAATATATGCGGCCGCTGCCTGTCACAGCTGCTTTTTGTTTACAACGTGTAGCCTATGCATTATGTAGGCTAAAGAAGACAAATATATTGTGCGTAGGCTAATACTTGAAGTAGGCTAGTCAAGTAAGCAAACAGTATTTGTATGTGTGCTTCGAATAAACACATTTATCTGTTTTCAACGTTATGTACCAGAATTACTTGGCTAGCCTATAGAACCCCACATCTGGTTTGCGTTGGAGAGAGAGCATGCACAAACTTTATGGTAGGCTACCAGCCAATTCAGTAGGCTAACTCAAGACTGCAAGGCAACGTTTTTAAGCAATAAACAAAATACTAACATAACAGTGAAGTTGTTCGTTTTTTCATGGTTTATTTTTTCCAAAAGCATCCTCTCCCCATGTGTCTATTGCTTTTACGTAAGGAGCTTGTAACAAAGTTGGCTTTTCTTCGTTTTCATTTTCTCTAGGCATATATGCTCAACAAATATCAGCGAGCTCAGCGAGGTATCAATGAACAGAAAACGTGTTGGCTAACACTTTATTAAATACTCCTGTTATTGTCGTCAAAGACGTCGCTGTAGGCTACTGCCTTTTTAGCGCCTTCTGCTTATGGTGATTCAGTCTTTTGAATTCGTTTGGCCTTGCCAATTGTAGGCTACAACGTCTCTTGCCATTCCCTTAATGTGTTCTATCAAAATGTTGTATGCCCTCATGGACAGTAGCTCCGTGATGTCTGCATCTTTCCAGGTCGGAGATTTTCTGGACAGCATTATGCCACTCCATCATAACACTGGCATTTAAGTCAGATCTAACCACATGGACGCACGAAAGAAACGTCACCAACACGCCCTCTCACTAGGTGTGAATCTTAACCGCATGTTCTATGCTTCATTCAGACACAGCACATTTACATAATGTCCGGAGGAAACACTAGGGGGGGAGTAGTATAAACACCGGGTGAATTCGGACTTCCACATGACCGGTTATGTCGTTCAGATATATGGCCCCACCGTTTAACATCGGCAGAACCTCCGGTCTTACACGTATGTCTGAAAGCGCTTTCTTCTGAAAAGGATGACACTTGTGTTGAAAAAGGAAGACAAAGGGGCAGAAAGCCAGACACCCCAAAAATTGAATTTAGCTTCTCAGAGAACGTTGTTGGGGGGGGGGGTTAAATCAGGATAGGAGGTGACTGGCTTGTCCGGTGTGGAAGACCAGCTTGTTTATTTTGGAAGGCTTGTTTATCATGCACTACAGTAACAGCAAATCAGTCGAAGGCATCAGGATCTGTTTGTCTCACGGAGGATCCTTCAAGGCTTAACTTGAACACTTAACTCCCGGCGTGTGTTTTTACACGCTACCAGGAAACCTCCTGTGGGCTGACCATGGGACTTTTCCATGGGCTCCATTCACTGGCCCTCCCTTTGTGTGGGAAACACACTGTCTGGGGTTGCCCGCATAAACACATAACTCAAACTCACACACTGGTTTCTTGCACTTTTTCTTTCTTTCTCTCTCTCTCTCTCTCTCTCTCTCTCTCTCTCTCTCTCTCTCTCAGTTCACCCACGCATGCGGCACACACCCTTGCCTGGGCGCGCAGACCTATCTTCTTCCAAACGCCTCTGGTCATTGTTTCGAGAAGAATTTTGCACTTGCAAGAGCTTGCCTTACACACACATACACACACACACACACACATTGTGAGAGAGTGCATATTAAAGTCTTATGAAATCATTCACCCCCATAATGTATTAAGATTTCACAAGAGATGATTCATTGAATGAATGAATGAATGAAACCTTTATTGCCCCAAGGGGGAATTTGTATTGCATTTAGGAGCCATAAGTTACACAGAGCTAGACAACACTTATACAGACTCACACATTGATACATAGAATGACACTTATACAGACTCACACATTGATACATACTGTAGAATGACAAACAAATCCAAAAAACATACAATATATTTAAAAAAAGTGTGTATGCATGCTTTAGGATGGTATCAACCTGTCTGAATTCAACCTATTTAACAACTGGATGCTCCTTGGCACAAAAGATGTAATAGCTCTGTTTGTTTTTGCATGTGGCATTCTATAGCAGAGTCCTGAGGGAAGAGGAGAGTACTCAGAGAAGAGGGGGTGGGATGGATCATCTAGTATCTTCACAGCCAAATGAATGGTGTATTCGTCAGAAATCTGCATGATACTTTTCACTTCTGATCCAGTTATTTTCCTGCCTAGTTTTGTAATTCTGTCTATTATATTCCTGTTGTGAACAGAAAGACCACCCCCCCAACACTGAATTGCAAAGGTCACAACACTCTGCATAAAAGTTAAATACAACAGCCTCAAAATCACTGTATCAGCCTTAAAGCTACGCAATTTTCTTAAGAAATAAAATCTTTGTTGTGCCTTTGTGTATCTTGCTAGAGTGTTTGCCTTCCATGTGAGCTTATTGTCAATGATAGTACCTAAGTACTTATATTCTTCTACCATGTCAATATCACTCCCATGTACAGAGACTGGTTTAAGTGGGGCCTTTTCCTAAAATTAATTACCATTTCTTTTGTTTTCAGAATATTTAAAATCAAGGAATTTGCATTACATCATTCATAAAACTGGTCTATTTCCTGTCTGTAGCCTGTCTCATCACCTGTTAACAAACCCACTATGGCAGTATCATCAGCAAACTTAATAAAAGAACAGTCAGGGGTGTGGCTCACACAGTCATTAGTGTACAGTATATAATAGGGGCGATAGCACACTCCCTTGGGGAACACCCCTATTTATAGTAATGACGGATGACTGACTATTACCTGCCTTTATGTATTGGACTCTGTCAGTTAAAAAATCAAAAATCCATTTCAGAAGAGAATGGTTAACTCCCATTGTTCTCAACTTCTCAATTAAAATGTGTGATTGGATAGTGTTAAAAGCTGAGGAAAAATCAGCAAACAAGATTCGTACATATGATGAAGGTAGTTCCAAGTGTTTGTATATTCCATTTAGCCTAGTAGTAATTGCATCTTCAACACCCCTTTTCTGTCTATGTGAACTGGAGTGTGTCTATTTGAGTTACTGTTTGTTTTTTTAAGTGGGTCAAAACGATCCGCTCCAAACACTTGATTGCTACAGAGGTAAGAGCCACTGGCCTAAAATCGTTTGGATCAGACGGTTTGGATTTTTTTGGCAGAGGCAGGATTTCAGCCGTTTTCCAAATTTTGGGTACCGTATGTGTATCCAATGACTTTTGGAACAAGTCAGAGAAAACATGGCTGAGTTGTTTGTGACATGTCCTGAGAACCATGCTCAGCAGGTTGTCCGGGCCAGCCGCTTTACGGGGTTTGACCAGAGAAAACACCCGCTCGACTTCCCTGCTGCTGACGCTGATCGATGCACATTCTGTTGCACTGTCCAGCCAATTTGGTAAAGCCTGCAGACCGCTCTCCCACCTAGTGAAGTGTCTATTCAAGGCATTTGCCTCTTCAACTGTGTGTACAGGGATTTGTGTCTCGTTGTTTTGTCCAATCATAGTTAACATAGTTAGTTAGTTAATTCCTCTCCACGCCATCCGTGAGTCATTATTCATCAGCAATTGTTCCACATTTGATTTATATATTCCCTTGCTATGATTAATTTTCTTCTGGATCTCCCTTTGTATAAATTTCCCCCCGCTTCGATCTTTTGTTTTAAATGCCCGCTCCTTTTCCACCAGCAGTTTCTTAATATCACTTGTGATCCATGGTTTTGAGTTGGCAAACATTTTTACTTTTTTCGTAGGGATCAGACTATCCACGCAAAAGTTGATGTAGGCTGTAACTGTCTCAACATGATTGTCCAAGTCCTCGCAATCAAAGACCTCCCAGTCCGTGCATTCAAAACAGCCTTGCAGAGCTGTCAAACTGTCGGGGTTCCATACAGGCACTGATCTTACTTTGGGCTTCTCTTTTTTAAGTCTCTGGCGGTACGAGGGCAATAAGTAGACAGTATTATGGTCTGATCCACCTACTGGTGGTTTGTTGATAGCTCGGTAGGCATTTCTTATGTTGACATAGCACAGATCAATGGTTTTTGAACCGCGCGTGGCGCATGTAACATACTGCTGATAATGGGGCAGTGCCGTTGACATGGAGCATCCATTAAAGTCGCCTAGAATGAGCTTTGGGGTATCTGGGGAGGCTGTCTCCAAATCTTGTATGTTTTGGTGTATAGCCTCTGCAGCCACTTTGTAATTTGCATCGGGGGGATGTAAACCAAGCACACAAAGAGCTGCCCAAACTCCTGTGGCAAGTATGTGGGTCTAAGGGAAATGGAGAGAAGTTCTAAGTTTGGAGAATTAACAGTGTGTCTGATGACATAGTGTTTGCACCACTGTGTGTTAATATACATACAGAGACCGCCACCAACCGATTTCCCAGTGGCTTGCTGGTCTCTGTCGATCTGTCTGATAAGTCTGACTTATCACTCATCCCAGAATTTTTCGACACTCCGCAAGACATCATTTATTGGCTGTAGATAACTCTCACTTTTCAGCTTTTTCTCTTTCTCTCTCTATCCGCGTCTTTCTGCCGCTTTTCTACTTGCTGTCTGTGACATCATAATGGCCGGACTACCCAGCATGCACCAGCGAGCCACGGCTCTGGGCCAGATGACAGGCCTCAGTTGCTGATAAATGGGGAAGTGGGTTCATTGAACAGCGAAAGGCTCCTAATGGGATCCCTGACAATATAATTAGACCAAGAGGATGACACGTCAGTGACAGACCCCTCCCCCCCCACACACACCAACCCCCTCCACCATGGCCCCCTCCACCCTGACCTCTGACCTCACCGGCATCCACTCCACTCATCAGCCTTTCTGTTCTCTCCTTTTTCTGTCTTCCCATCTTATTCCTTTAGCTGTTCTGTTTTTCCTATGTTCCCATGCTCCCATCATCTTGTGGCCTATTCTCTCTCTCTCTCCCTCTCTCTCTCTCTCTCTTTATCTATCTCTGTATATCTATCTATCTATCTATCTATCTATCTACAATATCTATCTATCTATCTCAGTAGTGTCCACAACACAGTTTGGTGTGAGTGATGTGTGTCCAGCCCCCACATCCATCCACCTCTCTCTCTCTAATCCCCCTTTCTCCTCCTCCACTACCTCCTCTTCTATGCTCCTCCTCCGTGGGTCCAGGCTCCACATGGTTAGCGGCCGACCTTTAGCTTTCCCTCTCTGTTTCTCCCATGCCCCCGTCCCCTTTTATCATCCTCCACAATACCTGACATTCATCTGCCACTCTCTTTTCATCCTGTCATTATCAACCGCCTATACCTGAAGTCTTCACAGACGCACGCACACACACACACACACACACACACACACACACACACACACACACACACACACACACACACACACACACACACACACACACACACACACTCCCCTATTCCCAGTCACCAGTGCTGCATCGTGGGCTACCTATGGCGTCAAGAGGTGGGGGGTAGG